>NW_023413238.1:0-25554 GCF_903995425.1 Onychomys torridus
GGTTGTGGCTCATAGCTGTTCTTTCATTCCCAGTTCATATTAGGATTTTGTTGCTTGTCTCTGTTGGAGTTGGACATGATTGATTTCTTTCTGGTTCTCCTCCTTTTATTACTTCCTCTCATGAAATGCATTATTTATTTTTGTTCTTATGGATGAGACTACCTTTGTTCTTATATTTATAGTGCTGCTCTAAGTATTTTCTACAGTGTTGTCTGAGTTGTTATGAATTGTTTTGATTTGTTTTTGTCAAAACATTTTTATTTCTCTGCTAAATTGAAGACATCACTTGCCAAGTATAGCAATGTTGGTTGATAGTTACTTAATTTCAGGTCTTAAAAGATATCATGTGACTGGGTGGTTGTGGTGCATGCCTTTAATCCCAGCACTCAGGAGGTGGAGGTAGGCAGATCTCTGTGAGTTCAAGGCCATCCTGGGCTACAGAGTGAGTTCCGGGCCAGGCTCCAAAGCTAAACAGAGAAACCCTGTCTCGAAAAACTGAAAAGAAATATCATGGCATTTTTTTTTTCTTTTAGAGTGACCTAGACTTTTCTGATATCACTCCTTTGAATGTGGATTGGTGTTTTTTCCCCATGTAATTCTTTTGAGGTTTTTGTTTGTTTATTTGTTTGTTTTTCAGACAGGGTTTCTCTGTGTACCCTAGTGTCCTGAACTCACTCAGTAGACCTGACTGGCCAAAATTCAGGGATCCCTTGGTCTCTGCCTCCAGAGTGTGGGCATTAAGGCAAGCACTACCACAGTGTTTGTTTGTTGTTGTGTTGTTGGTTTTTTTGTTTTTGTTTTTGTTGTTTGTTTGGTTTGGTTTGATTTTTTAAGACAGGGATTTCTGTGTAGTCTTGGCTCTCCTGGAATTCAATCTGTAGACCAGGCTAGTCTCAAACTCAGAGATCCACCTGATTCTTTCTCTGGAGTGCTGATATTAAAGGCATGCAAAGCCTGGCTTTCCTTATACTTTCTAATCATTTCCTTACTTGTCAAGGAGAAGTTCTTCTTTGGTTGTGTCTGTTTAGGAAAAATGCTCTTTAGTTTGGATCTCCATTTCTTTCACTCATTTTGATGGATCTTCTGTTATACTTTGATTGAATAAACTGTCTATGTTTTCAAACTTTCTCAGCTCCTTCTTCTGCCCTGTGGATCCTTATGTTTGGTCTTATGTATGTGAGGCACAGTTCTTGAAAGTTTGGGATATGTTCATTATTTTTGTATGTAGTTTATGATTATATTGCTGTCTCAACCTTGTCTTTCATCTACAAAACTCATCCTTCTGCCTGAATGCCAGTTAATGGTGCTTTCTGAAGTTTTCTGTTTGATTGATTGATTCCTCCTTTTGTAACGACTATGATTGGTTCATTTTCAGAGCCTCAATTTTCTTGTTGAAGCTTTCCTCCATTAAAAATAATCTCTAAGCTCATGATTATTTTGTTCACTTTGATAACTTCCTTAACTACTCCCTGAGTTTATCACCTACATTATTCTTATTCTTACTTGACTCCATAGATGGTCAATTATACTCTTTCAAAGGAGAAAACAAAGCCTTTGTCTTCTATTTTAGCTGTCTCATTCTCTTTAGTGTCCACTACTGAGTTGTGAGGTTAGGTGGATATCATAGTGGGAAGTTGTCTCATAAAGTTTGTGTTTATTCACTGTGCTTTGTCATCTGATGGATGTGTCTTCTAACTTTCTTCTGTTTTCTCCTTCTGTTTGTTTCATGTGGTTTCTCCTGGTGATTTGTCTTTACTTAGATTTATTACCCATTTGTATTTAACAGTGAATGTGCCTGAATTACCAGACATAATGACTCAGCAGATGTCCCAGTACTGACTTACAGTAGAAAACTCATGAGGCAATTTTCCAAATCCCCAATAGAGTTCAAAGACAGTGTTTGTGAGAAAATGCACTTCTTTTGAGTTAACATTTAAATCATAAAATGAATAAGGAAAGTAAAAAACGAAAGGAGGACTAAAATTAAAATGAGAAAGGAAGCGTGTGAGTCACAGTTTTGGACGACAGAGATATTGTTGTAAGACTTGAGTCATTAAGCTTTGACAGCAAGATTAAATTATAAGACAGCAATTTAACAAATTATAAACATAAATACAATCTTCTGGAAAACACATGAATAAGACACTTATGAACTCACAAAAGCAGTGTCTACCAGCACAAGATTGGATCTTTCAACATTGTCATTGTCCAGGGGTTCAACCCAATCTGAGGAGCTACATTCTGTTGTCTGTTGGTGCTCACTTGGGGAGGAAAAGTCATATTCCTCAGTGCTATAATACTGATAACCAGTTGTCTTTATTCAAGTAACTCCACTGCCCAGGTCCATGCTCATGGCAGAAAACCTACTAAGGTACAATGGGCCACAAGGAAAAGATAAAAATATAAGTTAAAAATGAGACTTGTTGGAAAGAAGTTTCAGGGGTGAGGGAGGATAGTTAGAGACGATAATTAGGGAATACAATCACAGCAAATAATATGTGTGTATAAAAGTGTACAATAATAATAATAAATTTAAAACAATAAAATACCCAGCATCATGAAATAAAAGGCATCCAGCACACAGTCATTGATCCATCGTCTTCAGGATGAGGTTGTTTCTCCTTCTGCTTGGGTTGATTTTATATCAGTCTCTACAGAAGGGAAAGGCTGCTAGTGTCATGAATACAAACAAGTTACCAGTTGGTCCTTCTAGAAGAGGATTTCTGTGATGAAAGACCACTTTTCTGTGACGTGAGGTCCTGTTCTATTTTGGTGTGGGTTTCCTGTGATAAAACACAGATCAACCAGTCTGAATTAGAAAAAGAATATTTCAGATTATACTTCTAATTCACTGTCCATCATTGAGGGAACCAAGTCAGAATTCAGGGCAGAAATTCAGAGCCAGGAACTGAAGCAGAGATCATAGAAAATGCATTAGGTCAGCTGGATTTTCTCTCTGTGGCTCTCAGAGAGACCTTGAAGGCAGACACTTCAATGCTAGCTACAAGTAGTGGTAACTGCATGAGCAGCTTCTTATACCTCTTTTGCTTGACTGGTTCTTTGTGGGGAAAGTAAGATCTCAGATAGTTTTCCTTTACTTTATCTCTTTCTTTTGAATGACCTATTGTGGTTTTACCTTGCCCCTATTTTCTCTTATCTCAGAAACCCAACATCTAATTCCAGGACTAACCCAAAAACCCTATGGTAACTTTGTAGTCTCAAGGTAAAGTATCTGAAAACAGGGGCTAGAACATTGTCTCAGTAGTTAAGAGCACTTGTGGCTCTTCCAAAGGCCTTCCTCTAACCTCCAAGAGTTATGCACACAGTACACACGCATACATGCAGGAAAAAGTTACACAAACAATGTAAAATAAATAAACAAGTCTTTGAAAAAATATCTGGAAACACATTTCCCAGAATTTTATTCCCCATTTTGTTCTGTTTGGAGGATGGTCATGGAAAAATCAACTGCAGAGGAGTTGAGAAACAGGTGGGATATATTTGTATATAGTTATATTTTTATGTACCTCAGTTGATTCAGGCCCAGGCACATATGATTCCAATGAAGTTCCAACTCAATTTACCATTCAGGTGCTGCCCTTATGCTGCCATCCTTCCTTATTCTGGTCTTGCTGTCCTTCTGTATCTGAGGCTCAGTACCAGATGCAAAGACAGTGATTTGTAGGGACTCCCCACAATCAGCAGTTTCATGGGGTGAACTCCTCCTAATGTGTCTCTGACAACTTCACTCATGATGGCTCTGCTTCTCTCAGATTCACAAGGAAATTATATTCTTTGCTTTTCCAGATGCCTAGTCTGAGCTATGTGCTGTTACCAACTTAAAGAAAATCTAATGCTTCAGATTGTTTTGATGTAAGATTCCCAGTTACAGAGAATACTACAGGTGCTTTCTGTGGGCTATATTTAGCTAAATACTTTCAAGACAAAGAATTAATAGGAAGACACTCACCAAGACTGATTATAAATTTCATAATATGAGGTTTTACTCAGAAACACACTTCTGATGCAGACCACAGAGGAAGGAGCCATGGTTGGGACTGTCTTGTCTGGGATATGCAGGTGTGCTTCTCATCAGGGCGCCCTGAGAGAGTCTATGCTTAAGGAGCTCCAGTTTTTGTTGGGCTTATACTATTATTTCAAACACTGTGAGTGCGTTCCCAGAGTGCACAGAAATAATTCACTGAATCTTCTAGCTGTGAGGCTGAAATAACAAGGCTGATGGACTTGGCTGATTTCTGGAAGACAACAGAGTAGCGGCCGCTCTTCTCAGTCTGAGTAGAAGAAGAAATTTGGCGAATAAGAAAAATCATCTCTCCACTAAGAAGCTGTTTGTACCAAAAAAGAGAATAAAAGTTCCAACTTGTCTCATATGAACAGTCCAGGGTGACTTCTTCCCCTTCCCGTGTGCTTGCAGTTGACTGGACCTGAGTCACTTTCTGACCCAAATTGGATCCTGCAGAAAAATCAAAAGAAAGAAAAAAATGTATTCTGTGATAGTGTGCATTAAACACTGTTGGTATTTGGTACCTTGAGACCCAAGACAAACCTAACTAAAGACTTATTCTTCTTGCTTGTCTCCAGTCCCTCTTCCCCATCATGTCCACGTGAACTGCTACGTGCCTAGGGCAAAGCTTCCTATGTATACTTAGCTGTATGTGAGACATCCATACCAGAGAAGGCCAAGGCCACCAACGCACAGAGCAGGCTGTGGCGAGGCATGAGGCACATGTCCTTCTCTGTGAGTTGTCTCCTCGGCCTTATATCAGTGCTAAGTGTCTGAGTGCCTGACACTGCACGTGTACTGACTGTGTTTCCTACATTGCCTCAAGCAGGAAATGGGGTTTTGTTTAATCATAGACCACAAGTTCCTTGTACAGAGAGAAACAATATAGCTCACCATAGACTTTTACTTGCTTCCTGTCTTTCTTGGTAGTTAAAAGAGGCAGCACTTAAAAGGGAGAATGGAAAAACCCATCTCTGCTGAGCATAAAGCTGCTTTGACTCATGCTTTGTTATTTAGAGGAATAATTTGGTTGACCCAAAGTCAGATTCACCATGAGCCAAATATAGTCTTCAATGCACTTCCAGACCATTGTCTTATGCTTACTTCTCTATATCAACTATCTAATAAAGCTTACTTTAAAAAAAAAAAAAAAGAAAGAAAGAAAGGAAAACGTCCTCCCAGGTCTGTGAATTTCCCTGTGAACCACTGGCATCTGAAATAATCTTTCTCCTTTACTGCTATGGTCCGTATAAATTCAGCAATTAACAGAGCTACTTTTAAATCACATGGTAAAGGGCAGTGCATCAGAATGCTAGAAGATACCTGTTTATGTTCTGTGAAACTGTAACATGCATAAATTCATAGTCTATACAAACTAAAGAGAGGTTCAGTGTGTCACTTGCCTGCTGTGAATCATGAGAACCTATGGGTTGATCTCCAGCAGACATTTAAGAATCCAGTTATTGTGGGTGCACCTGCACTCAGAGCTCTGGGAAACAGAGACAAAGGAATCCTGGGGTCTCACTAGTCACACAGTGTAGTGTAATTGGTGAGCTACAGTTTCAGTAAGCACCTCTACTACATACATACATAAATAAATAAATAAATAAATAAATAAATAAATAAATAAATGCAAATAAGTATGTGAATAAATATATGTGAAGAGCAATATAGGAATGTTAACCACTGGATTTCTCACACACACACACACACACACACACACACATACACAGCAAGAGAGAGAGAGAGAGAGAGACAGACAGACAGACAGACAGACAGAGAGACAGACAGAGAGACAGAGATTGAGGGGTCATACTAATTTGAAAACTCACTTTTACAAAACCTGATTACCTTGTAAAAGTCTAATAACAAGTTTTATTCAGATTTGTCCTGTTCTTCCAAGCAAAAAAAAAAAAAAAAAGAACTCTGCTTATTACATGACCTGGAAGCTTCTATACGATTGCCCTGAAGTATTCAGTCTTACTTGTTAAATTCTGGGTATTTTTTTAAGGTACAAAATGATCTCATTAAAATCTTGCCATGTTTCTCTGTGACTCCAGCCTATTATGTGTACATGATTTATATAACCTGAAAGAACTTAGGATCATGTTAATGCCACATAAATTGGTGTTTAGATTTTGGATACTACTTTATCATCATTTAGTCTGTAGCTCTTTTTTTATTAAGAAAAATTTTTATTCATTTTACATACCAATCAAAGTTCCCCCTGTTCCCTCCTGCCCCTCCAACTTCCCCCTCCCAACCCATTCCCCATTCCCTCCTTCAAGAAGGTAAGGCCTCCCATGGGGAGGAAGAGTTAGTAGAGGCAAATCTAAGGCCCTTGCTCTGCCTCAGGGCAGTGTGAGGTTTTCCTTCATAGGTAGTGAGTTCCAAAAAGCCTAGTCTGTAGCTTTTAATTATTCATTTGCTCTCATTATCCCAATAGATGAAATGAACCAATAGTCAATCAGAAGAAAAAGTACAAACAAGGTCTCTGAAAGAGCTCCAGGTCTCACTGCAAGTTTAAGTAACCGATCAACATGTACCTTGGGGACAAGCTTGGAGTATCTGAGGTATAATCGTCTGCCCACCTCACTACTGAGTGCTGACAGGCAGCACATGCCCTGGACTGCAGTCTCTGTGGATGATCAGGAGACCCTAAGAACCACAGTAGCCTGGGGCGCTCAGGATGGCAGAGTTGTGGCCCTCTCTAGTTCTCCACAGAGCATGTGGATGCTCTTCATGCTGCATGGCCACAGCCTCTGAGATGGGGCTTTGGAGCACATTGAGTTTGAGTACTGCGCTGGACAGTTAGTCTCATGCTAAATTCTGCCTTGTGTTTCCTTGGGATTTAATTGGCAAACAATGCTTCCTAGTGAAGATAAAACTTAAGGTTGGTGGGGAAGTGGCTCAGCAGTGAAAGGCACTTGCTGCTAAGCATAAAGATGGAAGTTCAGAACCTGTTTTAACAAGCTGAGTTCCCAGAAAAATTTGCAACCCCAGCTTTGAGTGATTGGACACCATCTTCTGTCCTTGTGTACACACAAGTTTGTGAAGACTCACATGGACGTGCACATGCATTTGTAAAAAAATATCACATCTTTAAAAAATAAAGCCTACTATTTTAGGAATCATGCAAAAGAGATCATTCTTTCAGGAAAATGAGGATTAAGTATACTGGCAGTGTTGGATCTTTTTCACTGGTCTACTGCTGTGAAATTACACCATGACCACAGCAACTCTTATAAGGAAACCTTTAATTGGTGTGACTCACTTAAAATTTTAAAGGTTCAATCCATTATCATCATTGTGGGGAGCAGTGCAATATGTGGGCTGTAGTGGTATTTGCTCTGCTCATAACCTTGGGCTATGAGGCTCAAAGAAGGCAATGCTTCTTGCCATTGCCTCTTAAAAGGAAAAGGAGAGGGGTCATGAGGTCTCTTCTCCCTGCTTCCTGCTTCCTGGTATGATAGAGCTGCGAGGTGGATTCACTCCAGGTCTGAAAAGAGCATGACTTCAGCTAATCTACTCGGTTCTGTATTTGTGAGTGTATTTCCTCAGTTCATATCCTACTAAATTCCATAATACTCCTTTTGCAGACTCCAGTGGTTATCTCACGTTAGTAGGCAGACATGGTACTGCCTGCATCACGATCAGAAAGCCAACAAGAAAATGCTCCATGACACAGGGAGTATCGTGAACAACAGAGACCTCAAAGCCACCCACATAGTGATACAATTTTTCCAACAAAGACAAACTGCCTAATAGTGCCATTCCCTTTGGAGGACATTTTCTTCCAAACCACTATAATGATAAAGAGAATGATGTGTGCTGAACTATGTCTTAGAGAACTATAAGAGGAGCTCCAGGAAACAAGACAGAGACCCTTTTACCTTAAGTGCACTGTGTTACCGGGATTAGTCTTGGATATGATTTTGTACCTCCTATACCTGCTGTGAGATGTCTTTCTGTACCCTGTGAATATGTGTTGCTATGACTGATTAATAAAGAAGCTGCTCCGGCCTATGTCGATTTAGGTAATAGCCAGGCAGGAAATCCAGGAGAGAGACAGGAAGAGGAAGGGCTGAGTCAGGAGCTGACAGTGAGACACAGAGGAAGCAAGATGACAAGGCAGAACTGAGGAAAGGTACCAAGCCATATGGCTAAACATACATAAGAATCATGGGATAATTTAAGTGTAAGAGCTAGTCAGTAATAAGCCAGAGCTAATGGCCGAGCAGTTGTAAATAATACTAAGCCTCTGAGTGATTAATTTTTTAAGTGACTGTGGGTCTGCAAGGGGCCCAGAGGGACTGGAGAAACCTTCTGACTACATATGCCAAGCATTTACATCAATTTATAAGACATGTTTGTTCTTGTTCGATGTTAGAACATGGCTGTAGAAATCAATCTGGCCAGTGTACCCTGAATCTGGATATGGCCTTTTGCTTTGCTTTTGTGCTTTCCCAGATATGATCAATAGTATGTGCCAGGCAATGTTGTTAAAGTTGGCCTGTCCTGAAAAAGTTCTGGGACATGGCTTCTCTGTTAATATTTAGTATGTGCTTTCTGGCACTTATTATTTACATGTTTTTCTGATCATGGATTTTTGTTTTTTTGTTTTTGTTTTTTCACTCAAACATCCTTCTTTGAATCATTGCTGTTTGTTATATTCATGTATAAAAGTACACTGTAGTGGGTGGCTGTTTGAGCCATGCTCTGAAGTACCACACCTAGTAAGATAGCAGGTAGCTGTTATCCTTGCCTATGACCTTGAGGAATGTGCCCCTGGGGTGTGGCTGCATAGGGTCCTTTAAGACCTAGGATGTATGAATGCACTCTCTCTCTTTATACATAGTGCTTTTGTATGCTGAGATCTTGGACCAGGCAAATCAGCTTGGGACATAACTCAACTTTCTTGGACCCTACAATAAATGTCCTGTGGTTATGAGTTAACCCCCATATAAATTCCTTTGCTCATTCAATAGACATCATTGAGTAATCCCATTAACTTGGGAGTTGATTAACAACTTCTAACATACCCACTGGTATTGTGGAATTTATCTCCTACTGCTAAGAGCCAACTGACTTTATTTACCTTCTTAACTTTCCTTTTTGCATACTGAAAGCTACTCACTGTGGATGAGAAGTGAGCTTGCAGGCTTTATAAGTTAAATATCTTCCACATTGTTTCTGTTGGTTTTGGTTTTCTAAGACAGAGTTTCACTATGTTGCTCATACTAGACTCCCAATCATAGTCTCAAGCATTCCTCCTATCTTTACCTCCTAGGTAGTTAGGGCTAATACGACCATCAGCTGTGGTACGAAAACATTTGTATTTATAAACTAACTAAATATTTTTCAGTGAAATCTTGTTAGTATGTTTGTAGGATTAAGTGGGTAAACCCAATAAAATGTTGTGCAATGAGAAACACTTTTTCCATTCTGTGCACTGCCAATTGCCATGAAGACTGCAGCTGCTTCTGTTAGCTAAAAAAATTACATTCAGAATTTTATTTTGTTCATGTATGAAGTACATACATGAAATCATTTCTTTAGTAAAAGTTATGTATTTTCATTATATGAGTAAACTGAATCATTCTTTTCCCATTGATGCCACTTGTCTAGTGTAAATACACCTGCACAATAGTGAGTGCCTTCTGGCTTCATACTTCAGTTTCCTTTAATGTAGATGAGGGTAGAAGATTCAAAGCAAGAGGTGTTAGAAGTGGTCGGTGGTCATGTAAATCACAACTTTCCTTGTCATCAGAGGATAGGAAAGTAAAAGACAATTCTATGTGATTTCTATCACATAAGGCACGGTCCAAGTGACTGACATTGGGCTATAATAACCACACATTAACAACACTGTTGACAAGAGCGTAGGGAGATGGGGATGTTATAATTTCCACTTGGTACAATCAATCCACACAGAGAATTATTTATACAACCACTCAGAAAAACAATTCAACTAAGATAGTTAAGCAAATACATGTAAATCTTCAGTGGTGCCTGCGGAGCAAATGGAGACTGGAGAAGAGCAAGCCATGACATCACCTAACTCTGTCTCTGGACTGAATGAGTCTAATCCTTACATTCGCTGCGTCACCTGTCACTAGCTCTTGCAAATGAAAACCCCTCTGCACCTCTGCCAGGTTCTGCCCCACAGCAGGGTTTTGCTGGAGCCTCAGCTGCAGATTTGAGTATGGGCTGCAGGTGACTGGAGAGCACTGTGCACTTGCTGCACAGAAGTAGGTGGCTGAGTCTCCAAGCTGAGAGGCTGTGATGTGCAAGGACAGGTGTTTCATGCTTCCACTGAAGAAGACAGTAAATCTTCCATCTTCCTTTTTATATGACACAGATCCTATGGCTATCAGTAATGCAGGGCCTTCACCAGGGAACTACCGGTACCATGGGAAGTAGTCAAATGCACTGTTCTCATAAGTGCAGTTCAGAACTGAAGTCCCTTCTTCCCAGACTGTCAGAGATTGGAGATTTTGTCTCAGCTGCTGCTGGTCACTTCTGTCCTGCTTTTGACCACTCACCCCTGTGGAGAGAAATAACAAGTATCATTAAGTTCCCGGGTATGTACTGGGTATTGATGCTTTTAACATTTATAATTCTGTCTGGTGCCCCAGTTCCCTGAGGACTCCACATTAATCCCATAACCTGAGGTTTCTCCACCATGACTCACAGGCTAGGTGAAGGGCCAGGACTAAAAATGATTCTTTCAGGCTCTTGTCCATTTCTCCAAGATTGAAGCTTGGGGAGAACTCTGAAGGCCTTTTATCTCCCCTAGAACAGAGACTCTAACTTCACAGGCACTAAGTTCTTTCAACAGGCTCCACCCCTCACAAACACTTTGTCTAAAGCTGTTTATGACACAGGAAGTATTCTCCCAGTTTTGTTCAAATTTACTATTGCTGAAAATACAATCATTGAGAATCAGAAATCCTCTCATTGTAATACTATCTTTATACACTGTTGGTAGAAATGTGTATTAATATAGTCACCAAGAATAGCAGTGTGAATTTTCTGAAATGCACAAAGAAGGAACAAAAGAAAGAGAGAGAGAAAGACAGGGAGGAACAGACAGACTGACAGAGGGAGGGATGGATGGAGAGGGGAAGGAAAGAAGGAAGGAAGGAAGAGAGAAAGAAGAACAAAAGAACAGAAAGACGAATGACCCAGCTAATACCATTTATGGGCATTTATTTATCCAGGGGACATGAGGTCATCATATAAGAAAGACACCTGCATATTCTTGTTTATGACAGCACCATTCACTATTGCCAAGATGTAGACAAAGCCTAGGTACCACCAATCAACTTATCAATGAATAATATACAGTACCTTAAAACAGCAGAGTAATATTCAGCCACAAGGAAAAATGAAAAAATCTGTAGGAAAACAGGTGGTATTGAAGGACACAATGTTAAGCAAAATAAAGCAAACATGTAAAAACATACAACACATATGTATTCTCATGTGTGAAAACTAACAAAAAAAGAAGGAAAAAGAAAGTAAATATGATCTGAAAATAAAAGTAGTATAAATGGCCAGGCGGTGGTGGTGCATGCCTTTAATCCCAGTACTTGGGAGGCAGAGTCAGGCGGATCTCTGTGAGTTCGAGGGCCAGCCTGGGCTACCAAGTAAGTTCCAGGAAAGGTGCAAAGCTACACAGAGAATCCTTGTCTCAAAAAAAAAAGTAGTATAAATGTGTAAGGGGCGGGTGTCAGGAACAGGGGAAGGGAGAGAAGAAGAGAGAGGGAAGGCAAATAAATATGAGGAAATCTATGCAAACCCATATACTAAAATTTTATAGCAAACCCACTACATTGTACAATTATTGTGTGCTGATGATTATGGTAATTGTATGTTTAAAGAACAGATTAATTTAAAATTTTCTTCATCCTAGAAGC
Source organism: Onychomys torridus (assembly GCF_903995425.1). Lineage (NCBI taxonomy): Eukaryota > Metazoa > Chordata > Mammalia > Rodentia > Cricetidae > Onychomys > Onychomys torridus. Next base: position 11,947 of record NW_023413238.1, read on the forward strand.
TTTTACATCAATAAAAGGAGTTAAGATGGAGTTACCTTACAACAAGAATAAATCTACTAGATACTACGGGATATCAAACAAAAATACCTGGGGTTGGGGATTTAGCTCAGTGGTAGAGCACTTGCCTCGCAAGCACAAGGCCCTGGGTTCAGTCCTCAGCTCTGGAAAAAAAAAAAAAAAAGAGCCGGGCAGTGATGGCTGAGCACATCTTTAATCCCAGCACTCAGGAGGCAGAGCCTGGCGGATCTCTGTGAGTTCAAGGCCAGCCTGGTTTCCAAAGCGAGTTCCAGGGAAGGTACAAAGCTACACAGACAAACCCTGTCTTGAAAAACAAAAACAAAAAACAAACAAACAAAAAAATACCTGTGCCAGGAATGGGTTGCCTCTTCTGGTGTTTGAATTAGTTTGCTTTCTATAAGATAAATAAACATAATAACCAGATTAAACCTAGGGAGTAAATGATATATTTGTTTTACATTTCTGATCATAGTCCACCACTGAAGTAAGCCAAGTCAGAAATTCAAGCTGGAACAGTGGCAGGAAACATACATGACATCTGCTGACTGGCTTGCTCCCCCAGGCTTGATCATCTTGTTTTTTATACAACCTAGGACCTCCTGCCCAGAGATGAGAATGCCCACAGTGAGGCTGGGCCCTCTGATGTCAACTGTTAATGAAGAAAATGTCTACAAACATGCCTCCTAACAAGTATAACAAATAAAATTCCATGATTGAGCTTCCATCATCCTGGGTATTTCTAGTTTGTGTCACGTTGACAAAAATTAACCATCACAATTGACCCCTTAACAATTGGACACATAAAACAGCTTTATTTAGCCACAATATTTCCTTTATTGTTGATCTCTAAAATCTTATTTTAGTATCATAATATAAACAATAGTACAATATTTAAATAACCATTTTTTTATTTACACAATGGTGTATTTCTCAGCTGTTAAAAACAATGACATCATGAAATTTGCTGGCAAATGGATGGGATTAGAAAAGATCATCCTGAATGACATAACCCAGACTCAGAAAGACAAACATGGTATGTACTCACTTACAAGAGGATATTAGCTGTAAAGTAAAGGATAACCATGCTACACTCCACCAACCCAGCGAAGCTAAGTAACAAGGAAGGATCAAGGCAATCTTGGGTATGAATCTCACTGTGAAGGGGAAACAGAACAGACATCAAGAGTGAATAGATGGAGGGGTCTAGATGGGGGGTTGTGGAAGAGAACAGGATGGAGCATATTGGGGGAGGATGGAGGGAGAGAGTACTGAGAGAGACAAATGGAATCCAGAGGAGAGCATCTCTGGGATGAGTCAGAAACCTAGTACAATGGAAACTCACAGGAATCATATGTTGATTTTAAGAAGGCATCGAGTAGAAGTGGAGAATAAATGAAACAGCATCTGCTAAAGTAGAGAGCCTCTGTGCTGTAAATAATAGGAGTTAAAAGACTGTGAGGAAGTTACAGCACAGAGAGGGTGGTGTTGTGTATGTGACACCATCACAGGTCAATGACAGCCCAACAGCAGACAATGGTCCATGTTCCACAAACTTTCCAAGAAAGGACTGAGGATGCAGTTCAGTCAGTAGAGTGCACCTCCAAGACCCTGATTTGGCTGCCAGCATGTATACACTGGACATGGTCCACTCACCTAATTCCAGCACTTAGAGGGCAGAGGCAGAAAGATCAGAAATTGAAAGACACTTCGTTATGTAACAAGCTTGAGGGCAGTCTGGATACCTGAAGCTGTCTTAAGAAAGAAAGAAAAAGGATGGAAGGAAGGTAGGAAGGAAGAAAGGAAGGGAAAGAACAAAGAAAGAAGAAAATAATAAAATTCTATCCAAATAGATTATACTTCAGCATCCTTGGGATTTTTCATTCCTTTTTCTACATCTTGGTGTCTTTTCTTTTTCCTTTACTCCTTTCAGCAGACATCTATCCAGTACACTCCTCCTCCATCATCTATGGGGAATACCATCCATGATGCCCTAAAGCCTCAAATCACAAATATTGCTGAGCCACACACACACATTATATTTTCTCCTGTACATACATATGCATCCCTCAAAAGCTTTAACCTTTTCACTGAAATGAAATACTTGTGCCTTTTCTTTTGCATATCTAAATTGCAGCACCACACAGCACTGAAACCTGCACAGTCGTTCTGATGACACACAGATGGCTGCTCAGTGAAAACAGACCAGTGGCATGGACAGCAGGGAGATGCTGGACAAAGATGATCGCAATTAGTGGTGGGGAATTTCTGACACTACCAAGAAGAAGGGGTGGTTTAAAACAAATGGGCTTCTTATTTCTAAAGTTTTCACTAGATTTAAAATATCAGATGACTGAAAATAGGCACTTGAAAACTGAAAAAGTTGAACAGGATGAGGAAGACATCCTGTGTATTTGCTGAGTGCCTTATTGCCTATTGCATAGTAGTGCCCGGGTGTCTTTCATGACACACACTGTTCTAATCTTCATTCTCTGCTCAGCACTCAAGAACAGAAAACTGAAGCCAACCGAAGATACCTGTGTGTCTATACAGGATGATGAAGGAAGGGTGTGGACACTGCTTCCTGATCCAGTCAGAGAAGATCCTGATAGAGGAGAAGATTGAGCTGGCTTCAAGCCATGAGTGGAGTTCCCAGTGGAAAGGATATACAACATAATTCTAGGCAAAGGTTATATCAGTGTATCAGGAAATTGTACTGAGTTTGGGAGACAACCTTAGAAATGTACATTAGAGAAGGTGATGTGGCCCCAGCCATGAAGGATAGCATGTGTCTTCATAGTGTACACTTGCAAATCTGTTTGTCCACAGTATGGGCCCAGGATAAACAGGTATAATTTAGGTAAACATCTAGACAGATACATGTTTTCTTCTCTAGTTAAAATTAAGGACACAAGAGATACTGATACTACATACTCTAGCTTATTGAGGAGTGTCTGGAAGAGCCACAACCTTCACCTGCTCTGAAGCAGCACTGCCCCTCTGTGGACAAATAAGTTCTTCACTGCACAGTGCCCTGAGCTTAGAAGACCAGGCCTTGAAGAAAGAATTGCATTGAATCTTTCTCTGGAGCCAATGTTTTTGATATGGAATTTGAATGTCTCTTTGTTGAGGTGAGCTGTAGCCTAGTTTCTCTCTTCCCCTTCCAGACTTTTCTCCATGCATCCCCATGATTCCCCATCTTTCTATTGAGTCAAAAACTACCTCATTCTGGAGAAAGAGAGGAGCCAGTCATAGGACAAAAGGAGATGACAGTGCTTGTTATTTACAATAGAGCTTATAAAATAAACAAATGTTTGGGTTTCACGTCAAATTTATTGACCCCTTTTGTAGACTGTTTGTGCACATGGTGATTATTAAACCATAAACTTTAGTTTTCTTTCACTCATTTTATCATTTCTTTACTTTTGAGATTATAATATAATCATGTCAATCCCTCCCTCCAAAACTTCCTATATTCCTTCCTTGCTTTCTTTCAACTTTATGGCTTTTTATTTCATTAATCATTGTTACACATATGTGTATAATCATATTTATTCCAAAATACATAAATACAATATAGTCATCTGTAAAATTTTACTTATAAGTTCTCAGTTACTTCTAAGATGAATTTTTATGATTCAGGAGGGAGTATGTATTGAGAATTTAAAGACCCAAATCCTTAACCTACATAGGCAAAAGCTTACCAGAAGTTAAAGCTCTACCTATACAGAAAATGGATACTGAATCAAGCAAATATACTGTGGTGAAATTTTGATGTCATATGATAGGGAAGAGCCACACCCACCAGCTGCAGGTTTGTGTACTGGCTGCAGGTGTGTGGGGAGCACTGTGCACTCATAGCACAGAAATAAGTGCCTGAGTCTGTGCTCTGAGAGGAGGAAATGTACAAAAAGCTGCGACGTTCCTGAGTGACTGTCGTGGACTTCAGTCTTCCACTCTGCTTTGTTCCAGAGGGATTGTAAAACAGGCTCTTCAGATGTCCCCCAGGACTTTGGTGAAACCACTGCACATTGTTCAAAACGGTGGAAAAGTTGCACTGTATCTCTGCATGCTCTCCCTCCTGCAGGACCAAGGACACAGGACTCTGCTGCACTTGTTGACCTTTCACAACTGTAAGAAACACAGAAAGAGACAGAGATGGGGTCACTGAGCATCCACAGAACCCTAAACACACCCCATGTCCTCTGAGAAGGTGGGAGCTCTACAGGACCCCTGAGCTGCTTCCCCTCCCTCCATGTGCTGACACAATCCTCTCTGTCCCTGAATGTGGACAGCCAGACTCACAGCAAACCTGGGTGCACAGCAGCCCTAGCAGAGAGCACAGCAGCCTCTTCATGGTGCTTGTCTGGCTGCTGGAGACAGAAGCAAGGAACCAAGCCCTGGGCTGTGGTGTCAGAATGGCTGTTGAATGTCCCTCCTCCTGCAACCAGTCACCTCCACCCAGGACCCTGCCAGGGTAGACACTGCAGAGTTCCCTCCCAGACTTCTGAGCCTGAAGCTCCTCCCAAACCAGACCTGCATGAGAGGCTGGGTGGAGTACAGTGTGGGTAGGAGAGGTGCATTTTGAGGTGACACTGGAGTTGTGTGGAATTATGGATGCTATGAAGCAGGAGAGGACCATCCGCTCCCAAGGAGAAAATACCTCAGCTGCACAGAACCTGACACATTCAGAGAAACAAAGCTAAAGATTTAATTCAGGAAACAGATGCATGTTCTTACTAAAGATTCTTTACTGGGCCTGAGGGATGGATCAACAGATAAGGGTCCTTGTCCTTCCAGAGGCCTTAGATCCCTCCCTAGCATCTACTTTAGGTGGCTCACAGCTGTCTGTAACTGCAGCTCCTGGGCACTGAAGCTCTCTTCCTTCTTCCTGAGAACCTGTACACAGGTATCATCCACATACACAGAACCACACTCATACACATTGAAAAAGAATTTTCACCCATGAAAGAATTTAAGTGAAATCACTGCAGCAGCAAAACAGTGACATAATGAGAGAGTAAGTATAGATGTAATGGTTTAATATTTTTAGAACCATTTTTAAAAGTGGGATACTCCTGCACCAGTAAAGGTTTGTGGTAAATGTTGGAATCTCTGCTCAGGCTCCACTCCTCCCATTCCAGATCCTGCCCCTCAGAAAAGCCCCCAAAGCTTAGCTTCTTCCCTGGAGATGCTCAAGACCACAGCTACACATATTTAAGACAAGATCTCTAGACCTGCAATGTGGTTTCTCTCCGGCTTCTTTTTTGAGAGTCACCAGGAATTGCTTTGCTCACACTAACCCTGGACTTATTAATTGGCCTGATATGATCTATTGAATCACTGGAGAAACCCACTATGAGGGTACAGAAAACTTTCAATGACAGCATAAGAAGGAAGTGGAGTTGGGAAAACCAATATAGGAGTCCTCTGTTCCAGAGTGACAGGGGCAGCAAGGTTGGTGTGCTGCTGCACATGGTGACTTCTGGGAACAATGCACTAGAGTTCATAACAGTGGAGGAATGCATTTCAAAGTTTCCACTATAGAGATGATTGCTTGAGAAATGAGACTAGAAATGAAACATGAACAGCATGAAGACTGGGAGAGGTAGGCAGGGGTTGCTCTGGGCTTAAGGAGGTTTAGATACCTTTGTCATCTGGACAATGAAGAGACAATGAGGAAGAGACACTGTCTTTCCCTTGGCCTGTCTCTGACATCTGCATAAAGTGTGTTCTGTCAGAAGATCTACAGAAGAAGTAGAGGAGATTTAAAAAAATAACTATCTAGTAACTTCATACATGAACATAATGTATTCAGATCATATCCATCACCAGCACCCTGTTCTCCCTACAACTCTTCCTGGAACCCACTAAATCCCTCTTCCCTGCAAAGAAGAAAGAGCTTAGGAGAAAGCAGTAGGGTAGTAGAACACAGGAAATATAATGTCAAAGGGGACAGAAGAGGCTCTAAAGGGAGAGGGGCAGGGCAGGGGAGGGGAGAAGGAAGGATTCTGTGAGTTTATTCTAATCTGTGAAAATGCCATGTACCTTTTAGAAAGGAGCATCCTCTAGAGGTCCATTTGAGAAACAACAAGTCCACAGCTGCAGTAGACTTCCTCTTGTCTTTGCTGACTCCTGAGTGTGAATCCAAGGTTTTCATCATGCACAAAGGAAGCTTAATGCTTTCTAAGTAGAAACTCGTGAGATTTAGGAAAGAAGAATATAAAGTAATGAACAGAAATGGGAGAAAAAGGTATTTTAGATTGAGATTCTCAGATTCTCTCCTTCCACCTCCCATCTCCCCCAGATCCAAAACCCTCTGTCTCCCCTCAAAAAAGTAGGCCTCACAGAGACATTAAACATGCTGAGGATATTTGATCTCACTGTGTAAAGATGTATTGCTGTTTTACCTCATCTGTCTCAGGTGCCTTCTGATAGTTTAATAAAGACCTGAACTGCCAATAGCTGGGCATGAAAGGATAGGCAGGGATTCCAGGCAGTAAAGAACTCTGGGAAGAACCTGAGGCAGGGGATTCTCCAGGGAGATATGAAGGAAGTCAGATATACAGAATGGGGGAGAGAGATTGTGTCACGTGGAAAAATGTAGATTAATATGAGCGGGTTAAGTTTTAAGAGCTAGTTGGGAACAAGCTTTAGCTAAGGCCAAGGTTTCATACTTAATACGAAGTCTTATTGTCATTATTTGGGAGCTGACAGTCCAAAGAAAGACCTGTTATGAAATACGGCATAATAAACTACAATAATTCCAGGCACATATCATTACACATCAAGGCTGGTCAAGGCACCACATTAAGAGGTAAAGGGTCCTACAAGCAGGCAAAAGAGTCAGAGACAACCCCTGATCCCACTGTTAGGAATACTACAAGAAGACAATGCCCTCAGCCATAACATATGCAGAGGACCTAGGTCAGAGCCTTAAAGGCTCCCTGAACCCTCTGGTTCCCCCCATACTTCTTCCCTCTTCTCTGCAGGACTCCCTTATCTCTGCCCATTGTTTGGCCATGGGACTCTGCATCAGCTCCCATCAGCAGGTACATGGAGTCTTCTAGTCTCTTTGATGACGGTTTTGCTTGGCTCTATCTAGTAACAGGTGTGTATCTTTTTTGGTGCTACTCTTTGTGTACAAAAATATGAGTCTTTCTTGAGAGACACCATGGTCTTTGATTTCAAATCTTTCTTCATTTATGGAGAGATAGATATGAGTACTAGACCATTTTATTTTAATTCAGGATTTTGTTTTCAGAATTGAGATGGATCAAAAACTTGGCCTCCTTTCCCATATTTCAGAAGACTTGTCAGAAAACCTAACTTCAATCCAGGTGAATGACTATACCCTGTCCTCAGGATTTAACTAGAGTGCAATGCTGGAAGAGAGCACACAGTAAGGGAAAAGGATTTCGGCCTCTACACAGTATGTAGGAAAGAAAGGATATGCCTCTCAGGGCAGCAACAGCAGAGCTCTAACATATGGGTTTCCTACGCACCCTCACTAAGTGAAGTCTATTGAAGAGTGTGATGATATCCTGAATGTTTGTTTCCCAGTTGGTGGACAATTTAGGAAAGATCATGAGGTGTGACCCAGTTAGAGGAGGTATGTCACTGGTAGTGAGGTTGTAATCTTAAAGCCCAAGTCAAGCTCAATCTGTCCCTCCCTCTTTCTGTGATTAGATAGAAGCTCTCATTTACTGCTCCAGGGACATGCCTGACTGCCTGGTACTATGCTCCCTACTGTGATGGTCATGAATTCACTCTCCAAATATGTAATCAAATACCCAAATAAATGTTTTCTTCTATAAGTTGTCTTGGTCATGGTGTGTCTCCATAGTAATAATGAAGTAACTGAGACTGGAAGTTAGGTTGAACCTCTGTAACATGAACCAAGGAGAAGAAGAATCTAAATTACCTCCAAATGAAACTGAAGATTATTTTATTTGAAAAGTTTTGTTTTCATTTTACATACCATCCACAGTTCCCCTCACTCCTCTTCTCCTATCCACCCCACCTCCCAATCATCCAACCCCCATCCTCAGAGAGGATAAGGCCTCCTTTGGATAGTCAACAAAGTGTGCCATAATTAAATTGACTCAGGACCTAGGCCCTCCCTCCTACATTAAGGCTGAGCAAGGTATCCTACCATAGAGTATGGGCTCCAAAAATCCAGTTCCCATGGTGAAGTATTTAGCACTCTGGACTTTAAAGCAGATTTTTACAGACTAGAATCTATGTTCCTCGTTTGGTCATAAATCTATGGGGTAATAACAGAAGATTGTTGGAGAAGACAAATCACTAAATTTTGTAAGACATCTAGGTAGAGATAAATTCCATGTCAGGGTTCTCCTTGATATGTTTTCTGTGAGATCCTCCACTTAGGGGAGAGAACAGTATTTCTGAAGATCAAAGCCTAGGTTGTCTGTGGCAATGACTTCCATCCCATCAAGTCAGATTATTCACAAAGTCCTGGTTTTCTAGGTATTTGACCTGAGATGTGTTGCTGTGTTTCAGTGGCTGGGTAAACCCCACTTAGAGAAGGCACACAGCACTCCCTCACAGGCCATGCCCCTCAGCCCCTGCACCCGAGTTTGTGTGCAGCTTCCCCTGCAGTCCCCCTCACTGTGTCCCTAGAGCACAGTAGTACAGGGCAGAGTCTGCCAGCTGCACTGAGGACTTCTGTAGGTGGAAGGAGCTGCTGCTCTTATGGAGAGTGGCCTGGAACCCTTGGTGCTCTGTCCTCTGGTTGTCTGTGGTGCTCCTCAGGAGTAGCTGAGGGGCTTTGTTGGGATATTGCACGTACCAGAAAAGGAAAGTATCTGAGTAAGTAGTCTGATAGGTGCAGTTCATGATCACAGGCAACCCCTCTGTGACAGTGACCAGGCCTTCTGTCTGGGTCACTGAATCGCCATTGCTCCTCCCTGAAAATCAATAAACAAATAAATAGATAATGAGAAATTTTCTATGTAAGGAAGAACATAAAGACTTCCAGAGTTGTAAGAAAATGACATCATCCACACCTAGGGTAAATGTAACTTACTGAGCATGAAGAGGAGCAGCAGAACTGAGCAGGTGTCAGGAAGCATGTTCATAGGAGAAAACGACGCTTGGTTCTGGAGTGCACCAAACTCACAGGACAAGTCCCCTGCAGGACCTTATTGAAACTCCTTACTCATAAACAAGGACCTCCTTCTGCACAGTGACAGTCTGTCATGTGAAGCCACCACCTGGATGCAGATATAACCCCATCTGAAGAGGCAGCGCCCTCTGCTGATTTCCCTTTAAACTGCACCACATATGTCTGCACAACATACTGTGATTAAACTTGAAACCTCACCCAAAGGAGGCATTTCTCAATTCAACAGTGGATGTTTGAAATCACTAGTGTCACTGAACTATGTGTATGCTATGGTTTTTAGTGTGACAAATATAAATTAAATAACACACACAAACACTTCTGATAAAACTTATCTACTTTTTCTCATTTTATTAATTCTTAAAGAATGTTATACAATTAATTTTGATTATATTCACCTGCTCCCTCCATTCTTTTTTTTTTTAATTATAAAAGAAGCAGGAACACAACACAAGAAGGCAAGAGCAGCCCTCCAGTCACAAGCAGTTCAGCTTGACGTGTCCTTCTAGATGCTGCAAGTGTACACCCATTTAGGGAATTGAGATTCTACAGTGTTTACCATGCTTTCCCCCACGTTGCAAATATTCACCAACTAAAAACCCCATGTTACATGAGTATTTTGATAACCAAGAATACACCACACCATCTCAATCTGTCAGACAAAACTGTAATCCTGTCTTCCTTGGCAACAAAACTCTCACAGAAGACCTCTAGACAGAAGGACTGGGAAGTTACAATTAAAATTCTCCATTCCTTGATGCTCAGCTTACAAGGAAACAAAGCCACAGACCGCATGAAGTACAGCATTCCTAAGTTTATCATCAGATCTATATATTAAAATACGAGGAAGAAGGTGTGCATGTTCCTGCTCAACAAATGTATTCCTATGGAGTAGCTGAAGATGCACCTACAGCAGGGCTTTTCGGGATGTCAGTCTCAACACAGCACAGCACTGCAGATCTCGCCCTGTCAGCCTCCCTCCTCCCCTCCAGTCAGCCTAGCAACATGAATTAACTCACACTGTTCAGACATGGTTTAACAATTCTATGCTCAAGAGGAACCTTGTTTGTCAATCTGCCAAGCTATCCCTTTAACCATATGCTCTCCTTTAGGACATTTATGAATTTCAGATGTTGTGGAATGAACTCTGTGCACAAGAAACACAGTATCTTCCCAGAACTGCACATATGTATCCCCGGGTACAGTTGTAATAGTTTTCTATATGTGATGGTCCTAGCAAAGAGCTCTTCCCTCCTCCATCCTCTTCTCTGCACAGCTCCAGTTCGGAATGATTCTAATGAGAGTATTACAAAGGTCACCCCCAGAAGACAGCCCTTCCAAAAGGCTAGCAGGGCATTTATAGTGACTCTCTCGCTACTTCTAACATCCTTTGTGCACTGGGACTTATCCTGCTATACTTGGCAACATTAACTGAAATGCACAGTGGAGCAATGACTAGACAACTAGGAACCAACCACCAGACATAGTACCTTCCTCTGCACTGTTCTTTCCCCTATCCACCTCCACCACTGGTAACAGCATCTGCTCAAAGACCAAGTTTAATAATCCCATTCCCCCAGTGTAACCATTCCTATGAAATAACAATCTTTATTTTTACCATGTTGTGCATTTTTTACATTTACGAATCAGCATATGCATGTGGGCACATGCATGCCACTGCTTGTATGGAGGCTAAAAGACAATTTGTAAATCAGTTTTCTTCTTTTATCACGTGGATCCTGGAGATCAAGGTCAGGTCCACCAGCTGGGTAGCAAGCGCCTTTACCTGCTGAGCCACCCTATCAGTCCATTATGCACATTTCCTTACTGTTTTGAGACAAAATCTGTGTAGCCCTGGCTGACCTGGAACTCAAAAGATCCACCTGCCTCAGCCTAGGATTAAAGGCGGGCATTACCACAACAAGTCTATTATGCACTTAAAAGTCTAAAGACAAGATGTTTTCAGTAACATCCAGTTTCCTCAGCACATGCATAATGCAGCACAGTAAAGAAACTGCACAAACCTAACAGACTTATAAATAGCAATGTTCTGGTCTAGAACCTCTCCCATCTCTCTTAACCCAGGGGTCAGGTTTATGTAACTGTCATGTTTTTGTGGGGATATTAACAATTTCACTTCCTAAGTGGTTTTAAGTTTTTTTTCCTACGAATTTTAACACAACTTTAAACCATGTCTTTTCACTAACTCTACTTTGTCACACACTGGCAGCCTCTCTACTATATAGGAAGACTAGGTACTGCGTATTTGGACTTGTCTATCTTCTGTATCCACGATATATCACAAAATAAGACACACAGATAAAAGGGACAATGGCTAATCTTGCATTACCAAAACTTACATTAGTATTAGGCCCTTCGTATGCTTTCTTTCTTCCTCCCTCCCAAACCAGCACAAGTCTGTGCTGCTCAGAACTGGTTTTACCATTCCAGCATTTAACCATGAGTTTAAATGAAAAATTTACAACATGTATTATTTACTACATCTACCTTTAACATACTTTGTGCACTTCTAAACACCTAGAAGAACTAGATGTATCAGATGAGGACATAAATTTGTCCCCTATATACAGAGTAGTGTTGAAACCAAACACACGTAACAATGGTTAGATCTCAAAGTGTCTTCTGCTGAGAGCATTCTGGTCTCCGTCCTTCTTTTTCTCCAGCCTCTCACCTGGATCACATGACATGGGTGCCCGTCACTTGGACACTTTCACAACTCTCTTCAGCAGACAACCTTGCTATGAACTTTAACAGCGTGTACAGGATGTGTTTGTTCACTAACTCTACATTTGTCAGATATGTCGGCAACCTCTCAACACTGAGAAACTAGAGATCATGACATGAGGACTCCTTTGTCCAGACTGTACACTACATACAGAACAGCAGTGTTAAGTGAAATGTATCTAACATACTGGGTGATGGGTAAGCTAAAGTTGTCTAGCACACTAAGGGAATATTTTTTCAGTTTCTTCCCTCCCACCTCCTCAATCCACTGGACAAGTACAGCTTGTGTACTGTTCTCTGAGGTGGACTAACTATTCTAATCATAGTATCTCCAGTTCTCCAAAAAACTATTTACATAAGATATTATTCTACTACTTCAACTTTTAAATGTAATAAGCACTTTTACATATGTAGAAAGACTAGGTATTTCATGTAAGACTTTATCTGCTATTCACACTGCACTGGTAAATAACTGTATTCAAAGCAATGGTTATTATCTGATGTATCTACTGAACACAACCCTCTGGGCGTTGACCCACTTTTTTCTTTCCTCACTGCCTTTAAACCAGTAGACAAATACAGGCATATGTAATGCTTATAAATAGCCGAACAAATTCATATCCCCAAATCATCTACAGAACAATCTTACCTATAAATTTTAACAGGGAACACAATGTGTTAATTTTACTTTGTCATAGACTGGCAACCTCTCTAACATCTAGAGGCTAGAAGCTGAAGATTTCAGACAGATTTGTCCATTATTTACAGTATACACCTAACAAAACAAAATGCAAATTTACAGAAATGACGTCTGAAAGGTCACATATAAACAGACTAGCACATGACCTCACTGCCTCCCAGTACTTCCTTCAAACCACTGAGCAAGGACAGACAGTACTGCTCAAAGAGGGGTTCAAATTCTACTCCCCAAAGGCAGCGTTTCATGGATTTTAGCAAAAGGATATTTACAAAGTGATATTTTACTACCTCTACATTTAAAATACATTGGGCACTTCTAAACATCTAGATAGACCAGATGTTTTAAGTAAGGACTGTTGTCCACTATGTACACAACAGTCCAGTAAACGGCATACATGTAACAAGAGTAATAACATTTTTTAACACAAAAAGAAAAAAATGTAACCCAAAAAGTACAAAGTATATTGTTCTACTACCTCTACTTTGTCATACCCTGGCAACCTCTTTAACATCTAGAGCGACTAGATGGTGTAAGTTAGGACTCCTATGTCCTTTACATGTACTCTGTACACATGGCAAAGCCAAACACAATGGGGCAGTGCTTTCTTTTCCCACTCATGGGGCACAATGGCTTTAGCTCTGCATGTCCTTCTTCCAGGAACCAGGAGGGGTGTGGCTATTCCTTCCCCAACAATATTTCAAATGAATCCTAACAAAAACATATTTACATAATGTGTTGTTTCGCTACATATAAAATATGTCAGGCACTTTAGAGCATCTAGAAAGATATTTCCAAAAAATACTTGGCATTGTCAAACACACACACACACACACACACACACACACACACACACACACACACACGGGTGGGGGTGGGGAATGAATAAAATTCATACACAATACAATAGTTAAACACCAAAAAAAGATGTCTTCTTCACACGACCAATCTGGCTCCGGACCTCTTCTTCCTCCGTCTGGGTCCTCTAACTACTGAACAAGGACGA
>NW_023413239.1:0-7965 GCF_903995425.1 Onychomys torridus
TCTTGTTCTGTTTTGCCTCCACCTGTTTTACTTCATCTCCCAGGTTGACTTTCTGTCTACCTTTGCATTGTACTAGAAACTCCATTTCCTGTCTTGGCTCTCAGGTCATCAGGAAGCGTCCTCTTCCCTTTTTATAGCATCAGTACCTGTAGTTCTTTATTTCCCAGTGTGCATCTCGGGTCATTTCCCAGGATGCCTTTCATGACACAGTGTGGATCAGACTCCATTTCCCACAATTCTTTTTCAGTGCATGAGTGTGACACTGGAAACTTCATTTCCCATAATGCCTCATGGTTGGTTTCCTTGTTTGCTTTTCATTATACCATCACTATGATGGACTCCATTTCCCAGGATGCCTGTCTCTAAACCATCACTACATTTCAGACTTCATTTCCCAGTATGCCTTTCTCTACAGCATCACTCCATTCTGGACTCCATTTGCCAGGATGTCTTTCTCTAAACCATCTACATTTCAGACTCCATTTCCCAGGATGCTTTTCTCTAAACCCTCACTCCATTCTGGACTCCATTTCCCAGGATGCCTTTCTCCACAGCACCATGACACTGTGGACTCCATTTCCCAGGTGTCCTGTGTCCCCAGCTTTTTCCCCTTTTCTTCAGCAGGTGTACAGGGCCCTCAGCAAGTAACCTGACCTTCTGCAGATTTGTGGTGCCTCAGTGGGTGGGGTCACAGTCATGGGGTCAGGGATTAGGGGTAGAGTCAGGGGGTCAAGGTCTGGGGGTCAGGGTCAAGAGTTCAGAATCAGGGGTTAGAGTTAATAGTTAGGACTTGGGTTAGGGTCAGGGTCAATGGGTCAGAGTCATGGGTTAGGGTTAGCGTTAGGGTTAAGTTTTATGGGTTTTTTGGTTCAGGGTCAGGGATTAGTGTCAGGGGGTCATGGTCAGGATCAGGGGGTTAATCTTAAGGTTAGGCTAGGTTAGGGTTAGGGTTAAGTTAGGGTTATTGGTTAAGGTTATGTTAGGTTAGGGTTATGTTAGGGTTAGTGTTATGTTAGTTTAGGGTTAGTGTTATGTTAGTTTAGGGTTAGTGTTATGTTAGTTTAGAGTTTGGTGTTAGGATTGTGTTAGGGTTACAGGTTAGGGGACTTCGGGTAATTGCAGTGGGAGTTTGTGGTTAGGGTTAGGGTTAGATTTAGGCTTTGAATAAACTTAGTGTAGGGGAGTTTGTCGCTAAAGTTATGGGTAGATCTAGGTTTGGGGTCAGTTTAGGGTTAGTGTAGTGTAGTTTGTGGTTAGGGTTAGTGTTAGATTTAGGCTTCAAGTCAGGTTAGAGTTAGGATAGGCGAGTTTGTCAGTATGTTTTTTGCTAGGGTTAGGTTCAGGTTAGGGTTAGGGTGAGGTTAGGTTTAGGGTTAGGCTTTGTGCTAGGTTAGGGTTAGGAAAAGGGAGTTTGTGGTTAGGATTATGTGTTAGGGTTAGTTTTAGGTTCAGGTTAGGGTTAGTGTTAGAGTGCATTTCAGGTTAGTGTTAGAGTCAGTTTTGATTGGTTTAGGCTTTGTGTCATGTTAGGGTTAGTTTAAGGAAATGGTTATGGGTTACAAGTTCCTAGATTCAGGGTTTGGGGAGTTTGTGAGTAGGGTCAGTGTTAGGATTGGGTTAGGGTTACGGGTTATGGGTCTTTCAGTTTATTGCTTAGGGAATTTGTGGTTAGAGTTATGGTTAGAATTAGGCTTTGTGTCAGGTTAGGGTAGGGGAGTTTGTGGTTATGGTTATGTATTGATTTAGGCTTGGGGTCAGGTTAGGGTTAGGGTAAGGGAGTTTGTGGTTAGGGTTAGGGTTAGATTAAGGCTTAAAGTCAGGTTAGATATAGGGTAGGCGAGTTTGTCATTTGGGTTTTTGTTAGGGTTAGGTTTAGGGTCATGTTAGTGTTAGTGTAGGGTTAAAGTAGGGTCAAGTTAGGGTTAGGGTGAGGTTATGGTTAGGCCTTCTGTTATGTTAGGGTTTGCATAAGGGAGTTTGTGGTTAGGGTTATGTGTTAGGGTTAGTTTTAGGGTTAGGTTAGTCTTAGAGTTAGGGTTAGGCTTGTGTCAGGTTAGGGTTATGGTTAGTGTTAAGGTTATGTGTTTAGTTAGTTGTTGGGGTTTATTGTTAGTTCCAGCCATGACCTTTTAAAAAAGGGAAAACAAAAGAGATATCAATATATCATTTTCACTTGCAAATAGGATTTATCATTCAATTTCTCATACTTTGCTTTATCTTTCAATGAAAATATGTTTACAGTCTTAAAACACAGTATCTTATTGATTTCATATTACAACTAATCTTATTTGAGCATCAGTGAGACAGCTGTGTTGGAAATACTTTTTCTCTTTTTATGTGGACGTGAGGATTGAAACCAGGGACTTGTGCTTGCTAGCCAAGTGCTCTACCACTGAGCTAAATCCCCAACCCGGAAATGCCTTTCATGTACACGGTTTTAATGTTATTTTGATCACCATGTCAAGTTGGACAAAGGTAGACCTCACAAAGTAAATCTTTTTAGTATTACATTATCTGGTATCTCTGGATAATTGCCTTAGAAGACAATACTTCAGGATGAAGAGCCAAATGCATAACAGATGATGACATTAAGATGTATGTAACTTTAACTAAGATATACATATTCCTAGCACATCAAATTTTATAGTGAAATATACAGTTGTTTACTAACTTAAATTTCTATATCTCTTTCAGTTAGATGAAAATGTTTCTTTGGATACATACATGAAGTATTTAAACATTTTTATATTCTCCATTAAGTATTTTAATACTAACATCCTTAAAATGTATTTTGTAAGTAAATTGGTTGCAACAACTCTGGGATTGGTCCAAGACTTTGGCACAAAATCATGACTTTTACAACTCCAGGGAAAGATGTTTTGACAACCTGGGGAGTCAGGCAGCACCTTGAGTTGCTTAGGACATCTCTGACAGCTGGAACTGCAATAAGACAGTTCAGCACTTGAGGGAGAGTTATCCTGGAGACCTCAAGCTGCTCTGCCCTGAAGGTGTCCTGGACACATGAAGATGTTTAGCCCACCTCTGATGGCTGTAACTGCAAGGAGACAGTTCAGTCCTGGAGGGCAAGTTAATCCAGATACCTCAAGCTGCTCACAACAACTCTTCCCTGAAGGTGTCCTGGATGCCTGGAGCTGTTTATCTCAAACACGGAGGGAAGATTTTCTGACTTCTCAGGAAAGGCAGGCTTGGGACTGCTTCAGCAGGGAAGGGTATCCTAACTGTTCAGGAAAATCAGAGATTCGTGACTGTTTGGGAAATTCAGGCTACATCTGGTGTGATAGGTGATGGTCTACCCGCAGGATAGAGCAATCCTGCTCTTCTCCTGGAGAGATTCTGCAGCTGAGTTTTGCTCAGCTCCCACTTCAGGGGGCTTCCTAGAAAAGCCCTACTTCTCTGGCCAAAGAAATTACAAAAATGTAGCAATCTACTCTGGCTCAGGAGAAAAATCTTGCTTTTCAGCTCTTTTGCTCTGTCTACTCAGCAGGGATCTTCCATTCAGCTCCCCCTTCCTCAAACCACTATAAGCTATCTCAACAAAGCTTTTCTGTTCATGTCTCGCTTGCTCAATCCACTATGGGATATCTCAGCAAGGTTCTTATATTCAGCACCCCCTTGCCCAATCCAACTTGGGATGTCCCAACAAGTTTCTTCTGTTCACCAGTGAATGAAGGTCTTCACACCCAAAACACTATTGAAAAAGAAATTAATTAGGAATAAGGACTCCAGGAGAGTAACTGTTTCTACATCGTGGAGAGAACAACTCTCAATTGACCAGGCACAGCTGTTTATATAGGATGTTTTGGGGATGAGTTCAACCAACCAGTTTTCTTTTTTTCTGCCCAGGGAGTGGCCAGTATTGTGGGATAGGGACAGAGATGGTCCTGATTACAGAGACAAATAGTTTTCATTTCACGGGACTTTCTTGGGTTTTTGACACTACCTTCAAGGCCAGGGCTCATCTCTTTCACTGACTCTGATGCTAGGGACCAAGAATGTTATTTTGGCACCAGTTTCAGAGTCAGGGCATGTTTCCTTGTTTCATTTTTCTGGCTCAGGTCCAAAACACAACTTGTGTTTCTTTCCCTGGTCCTTGGTCCTAGGGACAGGATTGTACTGTCCTCTTCTGTGATTGGTTGGTTTCACAAGTCAGTTGACCAGAGGCAGAGATGGCTGGTTTGAGCCAAACTGTTTTGCACCCACTGGTCATATCTGAGCCATCTTTTTCTAGTTCTGGGTTCCAGGGTCATGGTGGATTTCTTTTGCCAACTCCTTACCCCTACAGTTTTGACAAAACAACAATCAATGGCAGTACATCATCTACACTTAGAATTGTACTCAAGGATCATATATTCTAATGTATACATGACTAATTAATGACATTCAAGCCAGGCTGGATAACAATCGTTTCAAGTGCATTTGTGAATATTAAATATTACAAATACAACCATTAACAAAATTCCATCACCCTTATACAAACACCCTTACTTGGAAAGTGTGATCACATACTGCCTGAGAGTTAAAGTAAAATTAATTACTTCCATGATAGCCATTCCATTCTATACAAGGCAACACATAAATACCTCTGAATAAGGAAAAGTGTAAAAAAAAGATGAACAAAAGCCACAGAAGGAACAGAAGGACCACAAAATAAACTTTACTAATTGAATTTGCCACATATATCCCACATTTCAAAGTCTTTCTCATATGCTGCCAAATAGAAGCCACAATGTGTTCCTCACATCGGTTTTAGTGATACTTGATAATAATTTATTTACTTCAAATCTACAATGAAAAGACTTAAAACAAAGTTTTGTTTCCTTTGAAACCTAAAAGAACTGTGATACCTGAAGTGTTAAGCAAAGTTCATTCCCTGAACCATGATCAGGTATTGGGTGACTTACAGTAATTCTTGCAACAAGAAGCTCCAAGGGTCTAACCTACTTGGGAACCAGAATGCACATACATATATCCAGAGGAAGACACACACACACACACACACACACACACACACACACACCATAATTAAAACAGAAACAAATCATTAAAATAATTATCAATCATGAATGTTTTTCTGTTATCATTCTCGTAACATGGGTTTTGAGGCATCTAAATCATTACAGAGTTTTTCTCTGTCAAGAATTGGTCCATGTAATAGAAAGCAAGCATCAAGTCTTGAAGTCTGAGTAATCTATCATTTTCAGTCTGTGAAATCATTTGAGAAAAATTTGAAAATGGTACAGTGCAGGAAGAAATCAGTCATGAGGGTTGTCCTGAGCATTTACATCTGCACACCATTTCCAATTTACACATTTGCTTTATGCTGCAGGACAAGAATGTGATTTCTTAGCTGCCTGTTTTAGCTGCCATATCTGACACTTGTTTCCATGCCACTTTTAAGAGGTTCATGTATTGCTGTGGAACCCAGGGCCAAATTAAACCATTTTCTATGTTCACATAGATATGTTCTATTATCAAAGCAACACAAAAGGCATATCTATGAAATTTTAGACCAGAATTCATTATCTCATGTATTTGAACAGAGGTATGAAATCTGGAATGTTACTTATCATTTAAATTTATAGGCCTTTTTTCCATATTTCTTGAAATATGTAAACAAAATAAAAAGATATTATAATGATTGATCAGATTATTGACACATTTTAGATTTTTTTCCAAAATAATTCATTGAAATTGAATTTAAGTATGTTGGCTGAGGATCATAACAATGTATATATAGTCAGATTTCCTTTGGTATGAGTTTCTTTCAGATCTTCAAAGTATAATGTCATATTGAAATGGTTTAAGAGACCAATTACACACTAAAATTTTACAGTTACAGGGTTATTTGTGTTTTTACTAGGCATTACCACATTGATTATACTCATAGGGTTTCTCTCCAATATATGTTTTTATATAGAGTTGCGCAAGGGCTTTACCACAGTGATTAGAATTGTAGGGTTTCAATCCAGTATGTGTTCTTTTATATCTTTGTAGATGAGAGTGATGAGCAAAGGCCTGTAAAACACTGGTTACATTCTTAGGGTCTCTCCAGTATGTGTTACCTTAAGTACTTGAAGATGACCACACTGTGCAAATGCTTACCCACACTGTATATATTCATAGGGTGTCTCTCCCGTATGTGTTCTTTCATGCAACTGAAGAGAATTGTGATGAGCAAAGGCTTTACCACATTGTTTACATTCATAAGTGTCAAAGAGAAAGATGTCAGGAACCAAACATGAAACATGGAGTAGTATTAGCCAGGCAAGAGAACAAGTTACAAGACCACTGCCCTTCCCCAGAACAGTAACACCTGTTGACTAACCAGAGGCTCCCAAAGATAAGAAGACAATTCACAATCAGGTGTCATGACAACCAAGTGGAAAGAGCCTAGCAACAGAATAAATGGCCCCTTTCCAGTGACCTTAGCTGACATCTTGCAGTTGCACGATCTGCACTTCTCTCATGTACTGCACCCCTTCCCCTTGTAGATGACTGGGCTGTGCAAATGCTGTCCCACATTGTATACATTCATAGGTTTTCTCTCCCCTATGTGTTCTTTAATGCAACTGAAAAGAATTGTGAAGAGCAAAGGCTTTACCACATTGTTTGTATTCTAGAGATTCTATCCAGTATGTGTTCTTTCATGTAATTGAAGACCACTTTGTCGAGAAAAGGCTTTACCACACTGATTACATGCATAGGGTTTCTCTCCAGTATGTGTTCTTTTATGTACTTGGAGATGATTGGAATGTTCAAAGGTTTTACCACATTGTTTACATTCATAGGGTTTCTCTCCAGTATGTGTTCTTTTATGTACTTGAAGATGTCTGGAACATGCAAAGGCATTAAGACACTGATTACATTCATAGGGTTTCTCTCCAGTATGTGTACTTTCGTGTAATTGAAGAGCACAGTATTGAGCAAAGGCTTTACCACATTGTTTACATTCATAGGGTTTCTCTCCAGAATGTGTTCTTTTATGTATTGAAGAGAACTGGGATGTGCAAAGACTTTACCACACTGATTACATTCATAGGGTTTCTCTCCAGCATGTGTTCTTTTATGTACTTGAACATGACTGCGCTTTGTAAAGGCTTTACCACATTGATAACATTCATAGGGTTTCTCTCCACTATGTGTCCTTTCATGCATTTGAAGAGTACTCTTTTGAGCAAAGGCTTTACCACACTGATTACATTCATAGGGTTTCTCTCCAGAATGTGTTCTTTTATGTACTTGAAGAGAACCGGGATGTGCAAAGACTTTACCACACTGATTACATTCATAGGGTTTCTCTCCAGTATGTGTTCTTTTATGTATTTGAAGAGAATTGTGATGTGCAAAGGCTTTACCACATTGTGTACATTCATATGGTTTCTCTCCATTATGTGTTCTTTTATGTATTTGAAGAGAATTGTGATGTGCAAAGGCTTTACCACATTGTGTACATTCATATGGTTTCTCTCCATTATGTGTTCTTTTATGTATTTGAAGAGTATTGTGATGTGCAAAGGCTTTACCACATTGTTTACATTCATAGGGTTTCTCTCCAGTATGTGTTCTATTATGTACTTTAAGATATATGTGCTGTGCAAAGGCTTTACCACATTGTTTACATGCATAGGGTTTCTCTCCAGTATGTGTTCTTTTATGTACTTGAAGATGACTGGAACGTGCAAAGGCTTTACCACATTGTTTACATTCATAGGGTTTCTCTCCATTATGTGTTCTTTTATGTATTTGAAGAGACTTGTGATGTGCAAAGGCTTTACCGCATTGTTTACATTCATATGGTTTCTCTCCATTATGTGTTCTCTTATGTATTTGAAGAGAATTATGCTGTGCAAGGGCTTTACCACATTGTTTACATTCATAGGGTTTCTCTCCATTATGTGTTCTTTTATGTACTTGAAGTTGAGTGGAACGTGCAAAGGCTTTACC
>NW_023413240.1:0-5379 GCF_903995425.1 Onychomys torridus
CACCATGGGGGACAGATTGAAGCCATGGGACCCCACAGTACTTGCAACATGAATTCTGGGTAGTAGGCATAACCCTCCTAGAAAAAAAGGGGCATGTTTTCTGTGATACTTCTGTCAGCCTCATATAGTACATGCATTATGAATGTTTGGATACAGGCATTGAGCACTATTGACAGTACATGGACCATCAGGTGCTGACAAACTGGCATCAGTATCCACACAGTACATGAGCCACGACTGCTGCATTAAGGTTGGATTCTCCCACAGTATATGATCCATAAGTTTTGGGTGACAGACATGGGACAACATGGTGCACGCAAGAAAAATACTGGGTTATAGGCATAAGTATTCTACAGATGTGCACCATGAGTGTTTGGGTTACTGGTGCAACTGGTCCATATTTCATAAACCAGGTATGCTTGAATAGAAAGGTACATTCACAATGATTGTCAAGTTATTAGCCTGAGCACCCAACAGTACAAAAATCATGTTTTCTGGTTAGTAGGCATTACCCTGCCAAAGTTCATGCACTATGGATGGTGGTACATGTATCAGCTACCAATAGTTCTTGCATCATGCATAAGTGCTGCATTATATCCATGACTGAGCCACAGTATACTCTCCATAAATCCTGGCTTATACTCATCAACCCAACACAGCACATACATCACCAGTGCTGACTTAGTGGTTTGAGTCTCACACTAGGAATTCTATGGTATTGGATTGAGTACCTGCCCTGTGAGCTTTGGATTACTGAGTTCAGTCTGACATAGTACTTCCACAAAGATAATTGGGGGAATTATCTTGAATAATAATTAATGCAGAAAGATCCAGGCATAACCATTCCATGAACAGGTAATGCTTGGCTACATTAAAAAAGCTACCTTGCTATATATGAGTCTGTGAGTGAGGAAGACAATACATAGATCGTTTTCTGCTTCATATTTTTGCTTAACTCCCTGGCCTTATCTCCTTCAATGATGGACTACAACATGAAGTAATATGTAGTGGTATTTAAGTGGTCTTTTCCAATAGCAGTCTCTAAAGTCTCCAGAAGAAAGATGGGGCCCCACAACAATGACTCTACCCAGTGCAGAATGACACCATGGTATTCATAAACATTACTCAGTGATCAATCCAGGACTGAAAACTCTCCAAAACAGTCCCATAATAAGATAGTCCATCATACTACACTTCTAACCAGAATCTCAGGCAACCTTATCCATTACTCTGAGACTAGCAGCAGAATCTACAGTTAGTCCAACTGAGACCTAACTGTCTGAGCTTTCTTACAGGACCCCACAGAGATACAATCACCTCCTGAACAGCAGGAAGCAATTCCAAGAAAATAATGCCCCTTTTCCTAAAGGTTTCATGCTTCTCAGTGTTATGGATAATGATTATAGGGTTGGGAGTAGAAGAAAATATTGGACTTGGGACTCTCCTTAAGAAAAGAAAAAGGAGAATGGATAGGTACAGGATATTAATGTAGATTACTGTATATACTAGTACACTAATTTAGTAATTATCAGCCTCAGATAAATTGCACTGTTATGGATTCTTGTATATTGAAACAAATGCAGAACTATAATTGTTGTAATGTACAGGTATTTCTACTCTTATTTGAAATGTTCGTATATTGATACAAATGTAAAATTATATTTGTCCTACTGCATGCACGTTCTGCCTCTGTTTAGGATATTTTGTATATTAATACATATTTAGGATTATTGTCATATCTCACTATACATCCCTACCTCTGCTTTATCTATTTTATGTATTGCCACAATTTTGAGGTCATTGTCCTTCTACTGTACTTTTGCTTACAGACTGTTTACCTGTTTACATGAAGGCTTAGTCCTTAGGTTATTTACGCAGAAAAGACTTACAGATTTATAGTCACCTATGCTTGACTTCTCTATAGGTATGTTAGTTAGGTTGTCCAGATTTAAAGATATATAGGTCAGATGGACAGATGATCTTGAAACACTTCATAGACCTAGAAAATATGGCATTTAAATAACCTAGAATTCTGTTGGTAGGAGACACGATTACATCTTAGAGCACCGATTTGCACCCAAGAGACTGTTGAGCTTCTAAGACATTTCCATGTGGACGTTGGTCATCTTCTTGGCACAAAATGGCCTGCTGGGCAAAGAACTGCTCTTGTGTGGACTGCTGAAAGTAGGAATACCGTCCCTTCAGAATGAGTGAGACACAAGGATAAGCAACTACTGAACTCTGCCAAGACAAGATAGTCTTTCAAAATACCTGCTTCTGAAGATGATTTCTCAGATACTCTAGGCCTGTAGCCAATTTGAAAGCACCAATGATGCTGAGAAGCCTTAGCTGACTGTCCAGGCTGCCAGCTGTCTCTGTCTACTCTGTCAAGATTCCTGAAAGTTGCTTTAGTCTATCTCTTATTTTCTCTGATATTATTATGTTCCTTCTAAGGTCTTTGGTGGAATTGAAAACTAGATAGTTACAGTTACAGTTTTCTCATATCTTAGCTAGAACATATTAGTACTAGACTCAGAATCTTCAAAATAGGACAGCTATTGTAATCTCGATAATTTGCCATTTACCTACATTCTGGATATTTCTGGACATTTAGCATGTCTTTCTTGTTTGGTGTTATTCTTGTTGGTCGTAGTTTCAATTTTTGTTTGTGTTATTACCCTTTGATTTTCCTGGACAATACTTGATAATCATTCTTAATGAATATAGTTTGAATTAACATGAGACCTTCTTATTTAGACAAAAGTGGGAAATCTAGTGGTAATTGCTCCACTCATGGCCTTGGGCTAAATGACCCAAAGGAGGTGGTGCTTCCTGCCCTTGTACATGACCTCTTATAAGGGGTTGGAAAAGGGTCACTTGCCCTTCTTCCTGCTCCTGCCTGCAAGGTGGTTTCTATCCCAGTCAGATCAGAGGATGACTTCTTTTGTCTACTCCGTTCTGTAATCATGAGTGTATTTCCTCAATTTATATCTTAATAAATTCTGTTACCCAATTAATAGACTCACATGGATTGATTGTAATAGTAATAAGCTGAAATAATGCTTTCTTCTTCAGGGTGCTTTTGTCATGGAGTTTTATATGGCAACTGGATAAAACTAGAGTACACACATACATGCTAACTGATACATAGATGATGAATTCCAGGATAGAGGGACTCAGGATGTTTCCCAGTTGGTAGATAGAATGTTTGCATAGAATGAACAAAGATTACAGTTTTATCCCCAGTATCTCATAAGTCAGGACAGGTGGTTCACACCTCTAATCTTAGTAGTAGCTAAATGAAAAAAGCAGGATCAAAATTGAAGGTTATCATTGGCTATTGTGAGTTTAAAGCAAGTGAGGAATTAAATAAACAGATAAGGGAACAGAGATTCACTGGAGATTCTAACTGATCTACTTCCTTTAAGCACAGAGGCAGAATAAGGGCAGGAAAATGCTGTCTTCTTTCAAAGGATTGTAATTTAGTCACTTGTCTCACCTGAGTAAAATGACCAGCAGGTCTTACCTTCATCTCAAATCTCCTCAGCAGAAGCATTTCTGTTACAACATGAGGTAACATGAGTTCTCTAGAATGCCAGCAACTATGTCTAATTCATCTTGAGCTTTCTTTAATGCCAGGTAAGCTTACTTCCCTTGGGATACATGTAGCAAGCAGATGAAGTTCTGGTTGAATGTGTATAGGTGACACGGGCATGGTCATATCAAGGATTCCAATGTCTCAGACCCATGGGAATGGCAAAGCCTTCCCGGTTCAGTCTTGAAGAAAAACAAAAGCCCTCCTGAAGACCACATATCAATGTTGACATGTAAAACATATAATCACAACTTCCTTCTCCAGGCCAACTACAATCTGACCCAGCTTCCCCAACAAAAACACTACCATACAACACTAAAGAGATTAACACTGTGCTGGAGAGTTTTATGTCAAATTGTCACAAGATGAACTCATTTGAGAGGAGGGAATCTCAAATTAAAAAAAAAAAGTCTCCATAAGTTCTATCTGTAGGCGAGCCTGTAGGACATTTTCTTAAATAATGATTGATGTGAGAGGGACTGCAGGGACCAGCCCATTGTGTTTGGTGCTACCCCTGAGCTGGTGGTCCTAGTTCCTGTCAAAGACTGGCTGTGTGATCCATAATGTACCAATCCAGTAAGCAACCCTCCACAGCCTTGCATCAGCTTTTGCCTACTGTTTCCTGCCCTCGCTGTCCCTGATGAACTGTTCTATGCAACTCTGAGCAAAATAAACCCTTTTCTCCCCAGGTTGCTTTTTGTCATGGTGTTTTTATCACAATAGCAACCCTAAGAAACCTGTCTTCTCCATTTAGCTGTAATAAAATACCCCAGCTCCTCAGTTCAGATTCAGATGTATTAAAACACACCTACACACACACACACACACACACACACACACACACACACACAAATGCTGAGTTTCCTTAGTTTCCAAGCTATAGCTGGTGTGCCTCCATAAGAGGCCATGGACCTACTCAATACAAACTTTCCTGTACGTGTATCTTTCATTTCTTCATTCCCTGCTACTCAACTAATGTTAATATGGAAGCAAAATTAACAATAAACCTTTATTCATGACTCCATCCTCATCCATTAGGTTCAAGCAATACTTCAAAAATCAAGACCGTTTTTGTAGGCCTGTCAAGGACTTGTCTTAGAGAAAAAGGAGGGAAATTGAGAATTCCTAGCTACTAGTTCACAGGCAGGATGTTTATTAGCTCCAGGGAAGTATCTTGGGGAGGTGCATGGGAGAAGATCACAGGCACATGGGATCCCAGTCCAGACAGCAGATGAACTGGTGCTGAAATGAGCTTCACATTGTTTACCAGGTGGCCACACCTTCTACTTGGGTTGACATCAGGATAAAACTTCATGACCTTGGACTAGGTTGCTACCTGCAGCTGAGGCAAATCCTGAAAGTAGTTTGGAAAGCAAGTATGTCCACTAAGATTCCTCTTAAGAAGGAGGAGCAGAAACCAGTAAGAGAAAGCAACTGTAAGCCAGACCCTAGCACAGGACTCAAAGCTGGCCCTGTCGTTTATCCCCTTGTTCAAGACTGCATCCTCTGCAGAAAACCATAGCATATTGGTACTTGTCTATTTGCCCAGGTATCTAGCCATTTAAAAATTGTCTGCAGCTTGGATGGCATGAAAGGGAGCTGACAGGAAGAGCGATTCTCCTAATATTTTCAGGGTATATCAGCATGTTACAGCAAAATAAACTTTATCCTATACTCACTTGTAACCAAGTGAGCATGATCATATTAGAGGTAAAGTTTGCAACTCTACTGACATCTAGGAACTCCAATGCTGGCAATACAAAAATAGTTCTAAAAAACATTTT
>NW_023413241.1:0-16041 GCF_903995425.1 Onychomys torridus
AGAGCAAAGTAGCACCTAAATTACAGGGATGAAGGGGTGTAAGTAATGAATGGCAATGTGTGCACCAGTTACCTTAGGTTGGGAATTAACTCCAGGTCTGATGTACACACATCCCTGTGAATATTTCTCAGTATCCCTTTAACACCTGTGCCTCCTCATTAAGGGTTCTTTGACAAATTTCCTCCTTCAAAAGTAAATAGACCTTATCAGATGTGAAAATCACTTTGATTTTGTCCTTCTCCTCCAAGGATATGCAACATGCATTTTTGAGCTACGGCCAAGACTATACAAGGAGAATAAGGTCTTGGGCTTGGAACTGAAATAACAGGTATATGTTTAGAATTCAGGTCTGAGGAACAGAGTGCAATTCAAGGGCAGGACGGCAGGCACACCAAGGATATTCTTGGTTATGTCTTTGGCAGTTTTGCTTCTTGGCATGTCAGTTTCTTCTACTTAGAAAAAGATGCATTGGGATGCGCCATGGAGATTGATGCTGTTATAAGGTATGACTTATAAAAAAACTTCCTTCAAAATTGGGACTTTGTTTGTTGGCATGTTT
Source organism: Onychomys torridus (assembly GCF_903995425.1). Lineage (NCBI taxonomy): Eukaryota > Metazoa > Chordata > Mammalia > Rodentia > Cricetidae > Onychomys > Onychomys torridus. The sequence goes on from NW_023413241.1 coordinate 560, forward strand.
TTTGTTTGTTTTTTTTTCCTTTGGTGGCGATGATGAGCTAGCATGTTTATGAGCTAAGCTGCACATCTCTTTCTGGTGAACATCTCTTTCTGGCAACTGAGGAATCAGATCCTAAACTTACAAAAAATGTGGAAAATGATGCGTTAGAGCAGAGAATCACTTCACTTAGTTGAACAAAAAATTAACAGTTCTCTTCATGACTATTCCCAAATATTGTGCATGGCTTTGGTGCTTCGCCATTTGGAATGACTCACCAGCTAGCTATTCTTTATTGATTAACCACTTTCAGATACTAAAAGCAAAGAAAATGGAGAGGGAAGGTAGAAATCAATATGTTTGATCCTAAATATACAGTTGTGTTTGCCTATTCCAATCTCAGAAATGAAATTCTTATCTGGCTAATCTAATAATAAATAAATGCCACCTGTACCCATTGGTGTATTTTAACAGAAACACACTATTTTGGTGACTTACTAGAATTCATGTAGTGTATATTGAGTCCAGCTATTTTCTTCTTGTCTTGCTATTCTTATTTGGAAGGTTTGCTTTGCTGAGTGGAAGTGAACCACACCAATTAAAATGGTGGGAATTTAAAAAAAAAAACCAAAAAACAAAAAAAACTACTGTAACAGAACAGGTTTGGGAGTTGTAAAATGTTTTCACTGAAAAAAATCAGAATTTCTGTTCTCTCCTGTTCTTCATTTATCATGGTCTGTTATTCTTTGTTCTCCCTTTCTGTTCTTGATCCAACTGGCATCTCCAACTCCCATAAGCTCTCTTTCCTTTGAACCTTGAGCTTCATCACTCCCACTGTCATTCAGGTTGTTCATGTAGATCTCATCCATTTCTCTGACATTGGGTGATCCCTGTGTCTTTCCATGGGTCTGGTTTTCTAGGTGGCCTTCCTGGAGTTGTGATGACCAGTCTAGTCATCTTTGTTTCAGATCTAGTATCCTCCTATGACTGAGTGCATACCGTGTTTTACTTTCTGTGTCTGGGTTACCTCACCCAGGATGAATTTTTTCTCCTTCCACCCATTTGTCTGGAAACCTCACGATGTCATTGTTTACTCTGCTGAGTAGTACTCCATTGTGTATATGTACCATATTTTCTTTATCCATTCTTCAGTTGAGGGCATCTTGGTTGTTTCTAGGTTCTGGTTATTACAAATAATGCTGCTATGAACATAGCTGCGCAAATGCCCCTGTGGTCCATTCCTTGGAAATTTGCTACAGCTGGGTCTTGGGGGACATGGATTCCCAATTTTCTAATAAAGTGCCATATTGATTTCCAAAGTGGCTGTACAACTGGCATTCCCACCAACAGTGCAGGAGAGTTCCACTTGCTCAACAACCTCTCCTGCATAAGGTGTCTTCAGTGTTTTTGATCTTAGCCATTCTGATGGGTGTAAGTTGGTAACTCAGAGTCATTTTGATTTGCATTTCCCAGATAATTATGGATGTTGAGCAATTCCTTAAATGTCTTTCAGCCATTTGAGCTTCCTCTGTTAAGAATTCTCTGTTTAGCTCTTTAGCCCATTTTTTAATTGGACTGCTGGGCATTTTGATGTCTAACTCCTTGACTTCTTTCTATATTCTGGATATCAGCCCTCTGTCAGATGTGGGGTTGGTAAAGAACTTTTCCCATTCTGTAGGCTTTTGGTTTGTCTTGTTTACCATGTCCTTTGCTCTAAAAAAGCTTCTCAGTTTAAAGAGGTCCCATTGATTGATTGTTTCTCTCAGTGTCTGTGCTACTGGTGTTATATTAAGAAATGATCTCCAGTGACAATGTGTTCAAGACTACTTCCTACTTTCTCTTCTATCAGGTTCAGAGAAACTGGATTTTTGTTGAGGTCTTTGATCCACTTGGACTTAAGATTTGTGCACGGTGATAGATATGGATCTATTTGTAGCTTTCTACATGTTGACATCCAGTTATACCAGCACCATATGCTGAAGATGCTTTCTTTCCTTCATTATACAGTTTTGGCTTCTTTGTCAAAAATTATTTGTTCATAGGTGTGCAGATTAATGTCAGGGTCTTCAATTGGATTCCATTGAATTGGTATTCTTCTCCTTCCTCTATCCCTATTATTGGTAGGTTTGGTCTTTTCATGGTGTCCCAAATTTCTTGGACATTTTGTGACATGACTTTGTTAGTTTTAGTGTTTTCTTTGACTGATGAATCTATTTCTTTGACCGTATCTTCAACACCAGAGATCCTCTCTTCCATGTCTTGCATTCTGTTGGTTATACTTGCATCTGAAGTTCCTGTTTGTTTACTCAGATTTTCTATGTCCAGCATCGCTTCTGCTAGTGTCATGTTCATTTTTGTCTATTTCCCTTCTTCAGGTCTTGGACTGTTTCACTTGTATGTTTTGCTGCTTTTGCATGATTTTCTTTCACATACTTATTGTTTTCTTCTGCTCTATTTGTCCTTTCCTCTAGTTTTTTATAGTGTTCTTCCCATTTTTTGTTTGTCTGTTCCTCTACTTTATTTTTGATTTTTTTCTGTATAAGGCTCTAGCCTCTTCATGATGTTTATTATAAGGTTGTTTACTTCTGCTTCTTTCCATTCTGTGATATTCAGGTCTAGCTGTTGGAGAAGAGCTCGGTTCTGGTGATGCTGTATTGCTCTTTATTTTGTTGTATGTACTTCTGCCTTAATGTCTGCCCATCTCCTTGTGGATTTGTTCTTGTTCTTATCAGTGTACTTGGACCACACAGAGCTGACAGATTTAGGGAGCCTCTCTCTGGTCCAGATGGGAGCTCTGGGCCAGATGAGAGTGCTGGATGGATGGGAGCTGGGGGCTGGACTCTGAGTCTCAGGAAGTCCCTGGGGTCTCCTTATCTTGTCCAGATGTGAGCTCCTCTTGTCCAGATTGGAGTTCCAGAGCAGGATGGAAGCTCTGGTCCAGATGGTAGTTCCGGGTCAGATGGTAACTGGTAGCTCTCTGGTCCAGATGAGAGTTCTGGGGCTGGATGGAATTCTGGAGGCTGGTTTCTAAGACTCTGGAAGTTTCTGGGGCCTTTGGCAGATGGGAGTTAGGGCAAGGCATTGAGGTTGCAATGTCCACTGGGGGATCTCTGGTCCTGGTGGGAGTTCAGGAGCAGGATGGAAGCTCTGGTTCAGATGGGAGATGTAGGGTTCACTGGAGGGTCTTGGAGAGGGGGAACCTTCTGGGTGGCCAGAACATGGGGCTCAGTTGGGCAGGTCTTCTCCAGAGTGGCTGGTGCCCAGGGCTTGGACCCAGGTGCAGTCCTTTCTGGGTGTGACCCCAAGCACTCACCTCTGGTCCAGGTGGGAGTTCCAGGGCAGGATGGAAGCTGGGGGCTGGTCTCTGAGTCTCAGGAAGTGGCTGGGGTCTTGGGCAAATGGGTGTGGGGTAAGGGTGTGGAGATGGCAGGGTCTTCCTGCAGTCTTGGAAAAGAGGAGCCTTCCTGCAGGGCCTGCTGAATGACCAGAAACTGGGACCAAGATGGGCAGGTACTCCTGGGATGGCTTGTGCCCAGGGGTGGGAACCAGGGGTAGTTGCCTCTCTGAGTATAACCACAGGCACTCACCTCTGGTGCCATAAAATTTTTGTTTTAATTATGTAATTATATTTAACATGTCTATATTGGATATTAGAACTTTTTTCAAAGGAAATTTTTGTTTTCTGTATCTGATTTCTTGTACTCGTAATGTATATGTTCGATAATATTCTACTTTTCAGAATTCTGTTTTTTCTAATATTTTGTGTTCAATAAGAATATTTTTTATATTATACCTTTATCAGATGACAATTTTGTTTCATTAATTTGATTTCTTAAGTTTAATAGTCATATTTTGAGTATTAAAACTTAATCAGATGAGAATATTTGTTTTATCTATCTGGTTTCTAGCATTCTTTATACATATTTTGGACATTAGAACTTTATCAGATGAGAAATTTTGTCTCATTCATCTACTTTCTTATGTTCAATATGATTAAGGACTGCTGTCCTAAATATACATATTGAACAAACTTAGGTTAATGAAACAATGTTCTCTTCTGATAAAGGTCTAATATTTAAAATGCACATACTGAACACAAGAAATCAGAAAACAAATTTCTCAAGTGAAAAAGCTAAAATATAAAAATATACAAATTGTACACAAGAACTTAAATAAAACAAAATTCTCATGTGACTAAAGTCTAATATCAAAAATATATTTATTGAACACAAGAAAATGAATAAACAAATTTTCTCACCTGATAGCTAATATCCAAAATAAACATATTGATCCCAAGGAATCAGATAAATAACATGAAATTTTTCATCCGATAAAGGTTCAATATCAAAAATATACATTATGATCACAAGAAATTAAAAAAAAAAACAAAAATTCTTACCTGATAAATGTCAAATATCCCAAATATACACATTATCCCAAAATATTAGATAAATAAAACAAAATTCTCATCTGATAAAGCCTAATATCCAAAATATGCATATTGAGCATAAGAAATCAGAGAAATAAAACAAATTTTCATGTTATAAAATTCAAACAGAACAAACATACTCATTGAACAAAAGAAATTAAATAAAAGAATGATTTTTATCTGAGAAAAGTCTTATATCCAAAATATACATATTGAACAAAAGAAATCAGAAAAAGAAAATTCTCATGAGATAAAAGTGAAATATTAAGAATGTACTTATTGAACACAAGCAATTACATAAACAAAAAATTCTCCCCTAATATCAAAAATATACATATTGAGCAGTAGATCAGACAAATAACACAAAAAATATTTTCTGATATAGGTCTAATATCAAAAGTGTTCATATGGAACAAAAGACATCAGATAAATGAAACCAAAATTCTCATCTGATAAAGGTCTAACATCCAAAATATATATACTGAACACAAGTAATCAGAAACACCAAATTTGCTCATGTGATTAAGGTCAATATCAAAAATATTGTTATTGAACATATAAAATTAGATAAAATAAAAATTCTCATTTGATAAAGGTCTAATACCAAAATATACATATTGAGAACTAAAAATTACATAAATAAAACAAAATTTCTCATCTGCTAAAGGCCTAATACCAAAAATATATGTATTAAAATGAAGAATCCAGATAAATAAAATGACAATTATCATCTGATAAAGGTCTAACATCCAAAATATACATATTGATAACAAGTAATCAGAAGCACCAAAAATTCTTATGTGATTATGGTAAAATATCAAATATTGTTATTGAACATAGAAAATTAGATAAAACAAATTTTCTGTGCTTATAATGGTCTAATATCCCAAATACATATATTGAACACAAGAAATTAAATAAAATAAACATTCTTCCATCATAAATATCTATATCCAAAATATAAATATTTAACACACGAAATCAGAAAATGAAATCAAAATCCTCATTTGATAAAGGTCAAATATAAAGATTATAATGATTGAACACAAGAAACTAAATAAGATGAAAATTATCCCCTGATAAAGCTCTAATGTCCATAATGTACATAATTAACACAAGAAATTAGAAAAGGAGAACAAGTGATTACTGTCAAATGTCAAAAACATACTCATTGAACACAAGAAATTAAAAGAAACATTATCATCTGATAACTGTCGAGAACACACACACACACACACAGATTTATAAGAAGAAATTAAATAAAACAATGATTATCTCCTGATAATGGTTCATATTCAAAATAAATATTTTGAACATACAAAATTAGATAAAACAAAATTCCCATCTGATAAAGGTCTAAAAAGCAAAATATACATACTGAACACAAGTAATCAGAAAAACCAAAAATTCTCATGTGATAAAGGACAAATATCAAAAATATTGTTATTGAACATTCAAAATTAGATAACAAAAATAGTCATCTGACAATGGTCTAATATCAAAAGTATACATATTGCACACAAGAAATCAGATAAATAAAACAAAAATTTCACCTGATACAGGTCTAATACCAAAATATACACATTGAATACAAGAAATAAAATAAAATATTCTCCTTGATGAATTTCTATATTGAACATATACATATTGAGCATTAGAAATCAGATTAATAATATAATTTTCATCTGATATATGACTTATAGCAAAAATATACATATTGAAAATAAGAAATCAGACAAATAAAACAAAAATTTCTCATCTGATAAAGGTCTAATATCCTAAATATACATATTAAGCAGAAGAAATTAGAAAAACAAAACCAAATTTCTCATGGAACAAAGGTCTAATATCAAAAATACACATACTGAACAGAAGAAATTAAATAAAACAAAAATTTTCATCTCATAAATTGAAATATTCAGAACATGCATACTAAACCCCCAAAATCAGCAAAACAAAACAAAAATTCTCATCTGATAAATGTCAAATATACAAAATATACATATGGAACACAAGAATTGTATAAAACAAAAATTATCAGTAGTAAAATGCTGATATGCAAAATACCCAAATTGATCCCAAGAAATCAGATAAATAAAGAATTGTTATTTGATAAATATCATATATCGAAAATACACATATGGAACACAAAAAATTAAATAAACAAAAATTCTCATCTGATAAAGGTCTATTATCAAAAATATACATATTTAACTAAAGAAATCAGGTAAATAAAACAAAAATTCTCCTCTGATAAAGGTATAACATCCAAATATATGTATTAACCATAAGAAGTCAGAAAAACATATTAAAATTTCTCATGGTATAAAAGTCAAATATCAAAGATGTATATATTTAACACAAGAAATTAAATAAAACAAAAATTTTCATGTGATAAATTGAAAGAATCAAAATATACTTATCTGATTTCTGGTTGTCAGTGTGAATAATTCGTATGTAGACTTTACAACTTTATCAGATTAGAATTTTTGTTTCAGTTATCTTATTTTTATTGTATATGTATATTTTGGGTATGAGACCTTTATCTGATTAGAATTTTTGTTATATTTATTCGATTTCTTGGGTTCAATACATATCTTTTGGATATGAGATTTTTATCAGGATAGAAATTTTTTATTTAATTTCTTGTGTTCAAGATATATATTTTTTGTATTAGAGCACTATCAACTGAGAATTTTTTTATTTTTTATCTTATTTCCAGGTTTTAGCATGTATATTTTGTGTATAGACCTTCATCAGTTGAGAATCTTTGTTTTATTTAATTTGTTGCATTCAATATGTTTGGTTTGGTTTTTTTTTTTTGTTTTTGTTTTTTGGTTTTTTAAGACAGGGTTTCTCGGTAGCTTTGGAGGCTGTCCTAGAATTCGCCTTGTAGACCAGGCTGGATTCGAACTCACAGAGATACACCTGCCTCTGCCTCACAAAAGCTGAGATTAAAAGCATGCGCCACCACCACCCGGCCAATATGATTTATTGTTTTTGATATTTGACAATTCCCATGAAAAGTTTGTTTTCTTTTTCTTATTTAATTGTTCAATATGTATATTTGTATATGAGCTCTTTATCACATGAGAATTCTTTTTACTTAATTTTTTAATTTTATATGTATATATATCCTTTATCTGCAGAAAATTTTTGTTTAATTTCATTTCTTATGTTCAATATATATGTTTTTGATATTTAAAATTTATCACATGATTTTTTTCTTTTTGTTATATATTTTGTTCAATATGTATATTTGATTATGATAATTTTATCAGATGAGAATTGTTGTTTTACTTAATTTCTTGGGTTCAATAAGGATATTTTGATATTTCAGTTATATCAGATAAGAATATTTTATTTTTCTGATTTCTTGTGTTGAATCTGTATGTTTTCGATATTAGATTTTTATCAGATAAGAATTGGTGTTTTATTTGTCCAATTTTTGTGTTTAATATGTATGTTTTGGATATTAGACCTTTATAATATGAGAATTTTTGTTTTATTTATCTGATTTCTTGTGTTCAAAATGTATATTTTGAATATTAGTAGATTCCTGTTGAAAATATTTGTTTTATTTAATTGCTTTTGTTCCATATCTATACATTTGATATGAGACCTTTATCACATGAAAATGTTTGTTTTAATTAGCTAATTATGTTCAATATGTATATTTTGGATATTAGACCTTTATCAGATCAGAATTTTTGTGTTATTTATCTGATTTCTTGGGTTCAATGTGTATATTTTTTATATTAGTCCTTTATCAGAAAGGAAATTTTGTTTTATTTATCTAAATTAGTTCAATATGTGCATTTTGGATATTTGAACATTATCAGATGAGAATTTTTGTGTTATTTATTTGATTTCTTGGGTTCAATATGTACAATATGGATCTTAGACCTTTATCACATGAGATTTTTTGTTTTATTTAACTAGTATATTGTGTTCAATATGTATATTTTAAATATAAAAACTTGATCAGATGAGAATTTTTGTTTCATTAATCTGATTTCTTGTTGTCAGTAGGTATATGTTTTTATATTAGACATTTATTGAATGAAAAATTTTGTTTTGCTCTTTTTTGATTTCTTGTGTTCAATGTGTGTAATATGAATATTAGATCTTTATCAGATGGGAATTTTTATATTATTTACATTATTTTTGTGTTCTATATGAATATTTTGGATATTAGACATTTATCAGGAGAGATATTTTGTTTTATTTATGTGATTTCTTGTGTTCTGTATGTGTATATTTCATATTAGTTCATTATCATGTGAGAACATTTTTATTGAATATCTTGATATTTTATATATATATATATATCTTTTTTTTCCTCCTTTTTTATTTATTATATTTATGTTTCAATTTTACACATCATTTATGGGTTCCCATATCCTCTCCCCTTCCATTTCCTGCCCCCATCTTCCACCCAGCACCTCCCCTCCATTCCCATGTCCTCCAGTGCCAAGACTCCCATGGGGATTCAATTAAGCCTGGTGGATTCAGTATAGGAAGTTCCAGTCCCCTCTTTCCAGGCTGAGCAAAGTGTCCCTGAGTAAACCCAAGGTTCCAAAGAGCCAGCTCATGCACTAAGGATAAAGTATGGGTTCCACTGCCAGGGTGCCCCTCAAACAGATCAAGCTATTCAATTGTCTCACTTATCCAAAAGGCCTGATCCAGCTGGGAGCTCCATAACCTTCAGTTCATAATTCATGTAGTTCCATTAGTTTGGCTATTTTTCCTGTGCTTTTTCCAATCTTGGTCTCAACAATTCACACTCTTCCAGTCCCTCCTCTTTCTCCACAATTGGACTCCTGGAGCTCCACCTGGGGTCTGTCCAAGGATCTGTGCATCCACTTCCATCAGTTATTGGATGAGAGTTCCAAGATGACTGTTAGGGTGTTTAGTCATATGATCACCAGACTAGGTCAGATCAGGCTTTCTCTTGGCCATTGCCAGCAGACTACTGGGATATATCATTGTCGATTTCTAGGGACCTCTCGAGCACTCTGCCTATTCCTGTTCTCATGTGGTCTTCATTTATCATGGTCTGTTATTCCTCATTCTCCCTTTCTGTTCTTGATCCAGCTGGGATCTCCTGCTCCCCTAAGCTTTCTTTCCCTCAAATATTGCCCTTCATTACTCCCACTGTTGCCCAGGTTGTTCATGTAGATCTCATCCATTTCTCTGTCATTGGGTGATCCTTGGGTCTTTCCTAGGGTCCCGTTTCCTTGCTAGTAATTGAAGTACTAGCCAGAGCTATACGACAACATACAGAGATTAAGGAGATACAAATTGGAAAGGAAGAAGTCAAGCTCTTCCTATTTGCAGATGACATGTTAGTATACATGAGTGACCCAATAATTCAACCAAGGAACTGATACAGTTAATAAAAAACTTCAGCAACATTGCAGGATACAAGATAAACTCAAAAAAGTCAGTAGCCCTTCTATATACAGCAGACAAACAGGCTGAGAAGGAAATCAGAGATACATCACCCTTTACAATAGCCACAAATTATATATAATATAATAATAATATATAATAATATAATATTAACTAAGCATGTGAAGGACCGATATGACAAGAATTTTAAGTCCCTGAGAAAATAAATTGAAGAAGATGTCAGAAAATAGAAAGATCTCCCATGCTCCTGGATAGGCAGGTTAACATAGTAAAAATGGCGATCTTACCAAAAGCAATCTACAGTTTAAACACAATTCCCATGAAATTACCAACACAATTCATCACAGATCTGGAAGGAATAATGCTCAAGTTCATATGGAAAAACAAAAAACCCAGGATAGCCAAAAGAATCCTGTACAATAAAACAACCTCTGGAGGCATCACAATCCCTGACCTCAAGCTCTAGTATAGAGCTAGTGTAATAAACACAGCTTGGTACTGGCATAAAAAAATGACATGTGGACAAATGGAATCAAATTGAAGACCCTGACATTAACCCACACACCTATGACCATATAATTTTGACAAAGAAGCCAAAAATGTACAATGGAAAAAAGAAAGTGTCTTCAACAAATGGTGCTGGCATAACTGGATGTCAATGTGTAGAAGGCTGCAAATGGATTCATATCTGTCACTGTGCACAAAACATAAATCCAAGTGGATCAAAGACCTCAACATAAATCCAGCTACTCTGAACCTTATAATAGGGAAAGTAGGAAGTACTCTTGAATGCATTGGCACTGGAGATCGCTTTCTAAATATAACACCAGTAGCACAGACACTGAGAGAAACAATCAGTCAAGGGGACCTCTTGAAACTGAGAATCTCTTGTAGAGGAAAGGACATGGTCAACAAGACAACACGACAGCCTACACAATGGGAAAAGATCTTCACCAACCCCACATCTGACAGAGGGCTGATATCCAGAATATATAAAGAACTCAAGAAACTAGACATCAAAATGCCCAACAGTCCAATTAAGAAATGGGGTATAGAACTAAATAGAGAATTCTCCACAGAGGGAGTTCAAATTGCTGAAAGACATTCATGGAATTGCTCAACATCCCTAATTATCCAGGAAATGCAAATCAAAATGACTCTGAGATAGCACCTTACCCCTGTCAGAATGGCTAAGATCAAAAGCACAGAAGACAGCTTATGCTGGAGAGGATGTGGAGCAACAGGAACTCTCCTCCACTGCTGGTGGGAATGCAAGCTTGTACAGCAACTTTGGAAATCAATATGGCACTTCCTTAGAAAATTGGGAATCCATCTCCCCCAAGACCCAGCTGTAGCACCCTTGGGCATATACCCAAGTAATGCTCAATCATACCACAAGGGCATTTCTCAGCTATGTTTGCAACAGCTTGTTTGTAATAGCCAGAACCTGGAGACAACTTAGATGCTTTTCAACTGAAGAATGGATAAAGAAAATATGGTACATATACACAATGGAGTACTACTCAGCAGAGAAAAACAATGACATCATGAGGTTTGCAGGGAAATGGATGGATCTAGACAAAATCATCCTCAGTGTGGTAACCCAGACTCAGAAGGAAAAACAAGGTATGTACTCACTCATAGGAGGATACAAGATGTAAAACAAAGCTGACTAGACTGCTACACAACTCCAGGGAGGCTACCTAGAAAACAGGACCCTAGAAAAGACCCAAGGATCACCCAGTGACAGAGAAATGGATGAGATCTACATGGACAACCTGGACAGCATTTGGAGTAATGAAGGGCAAGATTTGAGGGAAAGAAAGCTTAGGGGAGCAGGAGATCCCAGCTGGATCAAGAACAGAAAGGGAGAATGAGGAATAACAGACCATGATAAATGAAGACCACATGAGAACAGGAATAGCCAGAGTGCTCGAGAGGTCCCTAGAAATTCCACAATGATATATCCCAGTAGTCTGCTGGCCATGGCCGAGAGAAAGCCTGATCTGACCTAGTCTGGTGATCATATGACTAAACACCCTAACAGTCATCTTGGAACTCTCATCCAATAACTGATGGAAGTGGATGCAGAGATCCTCAGCCAGGACCCAGGTGGAGCTCCAGGTGTCCAACTGTCGAGAAAGAGGAGGGTCTGCAAGAGCATGAATTGTTAAATCCAAGATTGCAAAAAGCACAGGGACAAATAGCCACACAAATGGAAGCATATGAGTTATGAACCAAAGGCTGTGGAGCCCCCAGCTGGATCAGGCCCTCTGGATAAGTCAGACAATTGAATAGCTTGATCTGTTCGGGAGGCACCCAATCTGTGGGACCAGGATCTTTCCTTAGTGCATGAGCTGGCTATTTGAAACCTTGGGTTTACACAGGGACACTTTTCTCACTCTGGATGGAGGTGACAGGACCTGACTGTACTGAATCCACAAGTTTTAAATGAATCACCTGGGGTGCTATGATCCTGGAGGACATGGGAATGGAGGAAAGAGGCTGAGGGAAGGATGGTGGTGGGGGTGGGAGGGGGGAGGACAGGGGAACCCATGGCTGATGTATAAAATTTAAAACACATAATAATAAAAAAAGAAGGAAAGGAAAGAAAGAAAGAAAGAAAGAAAGAAAGATAGGAAGGAAGAAGAATGAGGTTTCCCTAAAATAAAAGAAATCTTGTCTGTTTTACCTGAAAAAAAAAACAGTCAAATACCACAAATATACTTATTGACACATGAAACTAAATAAAACAAAAATCCTCACCTGATAAATGTCTAGTATCCAAAAGAGATATTAAACCCAAGGAACTAGATAAACAAAACACAAATTATCATCTGATATAGTTCTAATATCCAAAATACATATTGAATTCAAGAAATCAGATAAATTAAAAAATTCTCATTTTTAAAGGTCTACTATCTAAAACATACATATTGAAGTCAAGAAATCACATAAAGGAATAAAAAATTCTCATCAGATAAAGATCTAATATTATAAAAACACATTGAACACAAGAAATGATATAAATGAAACAACAATTGTTATCAGATAAATATGTAGTATCCAGAATATACATACTGGATGCAAGAAATCAGATAAATAAAACAAAAATTCTCATCTAATAAAAGTGTAATATCAAAATTATAAATATTGAACAAAATTAGGCAAATAAAACATATATTTTCACCTGATAAATTTCTAATATCCAAAAATACATACTGAATGAAAGCAACTAGATAAATAAAAGAAAATTGTCATCTGATATATGTCTAATATCCATAATATGTATTGAATCCAGATACAGATTACAAAATAAAACAACACAAATTCTTATCTGAAAATGGTCTAATATCCAAAACATGCATATTGAACTCAAAAAGAAAACAAATGAATAAAACAAAAATCCTCACCTGATAAAGTCTAATATCAAAAATATACATGTAGAACATAATCAGTTAAAGGAAACCTAAATTATCTTCTAATAAAATTCTAATATCGAAAACATACATACTGAACACAACAAATTAAATAAAACAGAAATTTTTATCTGATAAATATCTAATATTCAAAATATACATGTTGAACACAATAATTCAAATATAACAAAAATTCTCATTTGATAAAAATCTAATAACAAAAGTATACTTATTGAACAACAGAAATGAAATAAAGTAAAAATTCTCATCTGATAAAGGTCTAATATCTAAAATATACATGTGGAACACAGGATATCATAAAAAGAGCAAAATTCTCATGTGATAATGGTCAAATGTCAAAAATATACTTATTGAACACAAAAAATTAAATAAAAGAAAAATTTTGTGCAGATAAGGTCTAATATCTAAAATATACATATTGTTCACAAGAAAACCAATAAACAAAAAATTCTCTTCAGATTAAAGACTAATATCCAAAATAAACGTATTGAGCACAAGAAATTTTATAAAACCAAAATTCTCCTGTGATATGTAGAAGTAACTGTCTTGTTAAATAAGAAGCACAGAACCAATTGCAGAGTTAAAAGCCAATAGCTGAGAGCTGAAAACCTTACCCTTCACTGCTGCTCTGTCTTTCCTCTCCAAAAGAGAGCTACTTCCTGTGTCCTGTCTTTCACATAGACTTTCTGTTCTGCCTTCTCATTGGTTGTAAACCCAGCCACATGGCCTCCTCATCACTGCCTGTCTGTTCATACCTCCAGGTCTTCTATGGTTGGTATTGAGATTAAAGGCATGTGTCGCCATGCTCACTGTGTCCTTGAACACATAGAGATCTACTTAGCTCTGCCTTCCCAAGAGCTGGGATTAAAGGCATGTACCACTTCTGTCAGCTTGTGCTATGGCTTGCTCTGACCCCAAGGCAAATTTATTAATATACAAATAAAATCACATTTCAGTACAAATAAAATATCACTATAGTGATAAAAGACTAATAATAAAACAATACTTACAGAACACAAAAATTAAATAAAAGAAAAATTCTCTGGAGATAAATATCTAATATCCAAAATATGTACATTGATTACAATAAAACATAAATAAAACCAAAATTTTCATCTGATTAAAGTCTAATAACCAAAATATTCATATTTAACATAAGAAATTATATAAAACAAAAATTCTAACTTGTTAAATATCTACTAACCAAAACAAAAACATTGAACACCAAAATCAGATACATAAAACAAACTTCTCATCTGATAAAGGTAAAATATCAAGAATATATTTATTGTACACAATAAATTAAATTAAATTAAATTTTTTATGTAAAATTCTAATATCCAAAAATATACATATTTAATACTAAAAGTTCAATAAAACAAAAGTCTCATTTTTTTTTTTTTTGGTTTTTTCGAGATTGGGTTTCTCTCTGTAGCTTTGTGCCTTTCTTGGATCTCGCTTGGTAGACCAGGCTGGCGTTGAACTCACAGATTTCTGCCTGCCTCTTGCCTCCCTAGTGCTGGGATTAAAGGTTGTGCCACAAACCGTCCTGCAAGTTCTCATCTTTATAGAAGCCGAATACCAAAATATACATACTGAACACAAAAGTTAGATAAATACAAAAATCTCACATGATGAATGTATAATATCAAAATATACACATCAAACAAAAAATTCAGATAAGTAAAACAAAACTTCTCTTTGATTATGGTCTAATATCAACAGCATAGACATTGGACCCAAGAAATCACATAAATAAAACAAACTCTCATCTACATAAAAGCTCTAATAAAGCAAATTATACTAATGAACATAATTAGATAAAGAAACACAAATTTCCTTCTGATAAGTCTGTTATGCATAATATACATACGGAAAACAAGAAATTAAAGAAAACAAAATTCTCATCTGATTAAGGTCTAATATCCAAAATACCTATTGAACACAAGAAATCAGATAAATAAAACAAAAAATTATCATCTGATAAACATCTAATATCCAAAATATACACATTAAACACATGTTACCAGATAAATAAAAATATATTGTCATTAGATAAAGTTTCTGATATTCAAATATACTTGTTGAACACAAGAAATCAGATAAAACAATATTCAAACCTGATAACTGTCTAATATCCAAAATATACATTATTGACTATGATTAGATAAATAAAAATTCACATCTGACAAATTTCTAATATCCAAAATATACATATGGAA
>NW_023413242.1:0-16020 GCF_903995425.1 Onychomys torridus
AGGTTGCTGGATGGTGGCGCACGCCTTTAGTCCAACATGGGAGACAGAGGCAGGTGAGCTCTGAGTTCCAGGCCAGCCAGTGCTGCTCAGAGAAACTCTGTCTTGAACCCCCAAAAGACTTGGTCAAGGATGTGCCTTCACTCTAGAGCAGTGGTTCTCAACCTGTGGGTCACGACCCTTTGGGTTTGAAAGGCGTCTTGTGGGCCGAGTCAGTGCTGTCTTTATGGACTTTGCCCTGTCCTCCTCTATTTTCCCCCTTCTTTGGGCTTAGTCCAGTGTTTACAGTCTTGCTCTGGCTTCTAGGTTCTTTGAGGTTTACCCGGCACAGTACTAGGCAGTATGGGGTGATGGTGGGGGACGGGGAACAAGCTCACCCAGACCCGGCCCTGGAATCCTTCATGGTCACTTCTCTCTTGCCCACCTTATCACCTACTCCAGCCCTCTCCAGGTGTCAGTCTTGGGGATCCCTGTGGTCTGGTCTCACCTTATAGCCCTGGCTGTGCTGGAACTTGCTATGTGAATCAAGAACTCAGGGATCCGCCTGCCTCTGCCTCATGATGGCTGGGATAAAAGGTGTTCCCAAAGAAACCGGGGACCCTTTCTTTGGGTGAGTTACATCAAACTAAGTTAGAGGGCTGAGGTGTGGTTCAGTTAGGACGCGCTCAACATGCAGGAAGCCCTGGGTTAAATCCCGGCAACGTCAACAGCTAAAGAGAAAGAAGCTAAGGCTGTGATGTGAGGGGCTGTGCAGAGGACAGCCTGGGAGGCTCTGCAGCCTGCAGGCTGATGGGACATTGAACTTTGCCCTGCGGGTCCCGGGACCCTGGGAAGCCGCGATGCCGCGAATGGCCGCCAGGGGGCAGCAGGACCCAGGATGGGAGCTGGTCAGGGTCCCTGCTCACCTGAGCCACTGTGAGCTTTGACTGCTGGGGAGGCAGGGAGGTGTCGCCTATGCCCCTGCATCCCAAAGCAGAGGGGGATCTTCCCTTCAGCCCGAATCCTCTGTTTTGCGGTTTGTATGAGTCCTTGTGATCTCCGGGCTGAAACTGAACTTCTGAGGCCGATCACACCTCAAGCTCCTTCCCCCGATTATTGTTACTCATGTCAGTTGTGGTCACACACACACACACACACACACACACACACACACACACACACACACACACACGATCCCGACATTTGGCATGCTGAGATGAGACAGAAGGATCAAGAATTCAAGGCCAACTAGGGCTACAACAAGAAAAAACAAACAACAGAAATGAACTCACAGGCTTCACAGGTCAGTAGCATCTGGGGCCACTCTGCAGGGGGAGTTATGTCAATTTCCCCTTCCCTGGCTGAATCCCTCAGACCAGTGTGTACATCTAGTGCAGGGAACACAGCAGTCGTGTAGGAGGGACTTGGAGGTGACCCCCTGCAGTAACAACCCTAATGCTGTTCAGGGGTCTTTCTTTAGAGAACCTCATTTCCCTCCATTTTTCTCTTTCTTTCTTCCTTCCTTTCCTTCCTTCCTTCCTTCCTTCCTTTCTTTTTTAAAGATTTATTTATTATGTATACAGCATGTTTTGCCTGCAGGCCAGAAGAGGGCACCAGATCTCATTACAGATGGTTGTGATCCACCATGTGGGTGCTGGGAATTGAACTCAGGACCTCTGGAAGAGCAGTCAGTGCTCTTAACCTCTGAGCCATCTCTCCAGCCCCCTCCCTATTTTTCTTTCTTTTAAAAAATATTTATTTCTGCTGTCTGTGTGTTTTAAAAAATATTTATTGCTGGTGTCTGGGTGTTTTGACAGCATGTGTGTCCCTGCACCATGTAAAACAGTGTCCCAGGAAACCAGAAGTGGGCAGGGTATCCCCCTGGGGGGCGGGGTTAGAGTTCCAGGTGGGTGTGAACTGGGAACCTAACCCAGGTCCTCTGCAGGAGCAGTGAGCGCTCTCTACCCTGGAGCAATCTCTCCAGCTCCATAATTGTCCTTGGAAGTGACACCATCTTCATTTTTATACTGACTTTTCTGTGGTTCTTTCCTCTGCAGGCCAGGGCCTCACCCAGGGCCTGAGCCACCAACACCCCTGAGCAGAGAGGGTTTGAACAGGAGACGCTCTGGGTTCTCAGGGTCACAGAGTCAGAGCCATGTACACACGGATCAAAGAGAAGGAGTCCCCATCTATCGCACTGTGTGCACTCTACAGGAAGGTCTGAAGTCCTCCAGCACCAACGCACATTAACACAACTCACACACAGAACGTTCCAGATGGCCTGGCTCTCCTGGAAGGTCCCCAGTGTGTGGACAAAGAGCTTCTTATACTCTCCATGTCTATTTTAATTTGTGGCCTCTGATTACGTCTTTATCCCAAAGCTTTAGTACTAGCCTTTGAAATAACCACAAAACCTTGTCCGTTGAGATTCCCCCCACCCAGACATTGGGAATGTGGCTCATGAATAGAATTCCCACCTTGTACACCCCAGGCCATGGGTTTGATTCCTCAACACCTCCAGAACTAGGGTGGTGGCATACAGCTGGGCAGGTGAGAAGACTCAGTAGTTAGAGGTGCACCTTCCCTTCTGCCCTCCACCTCCTGACACACCTGTCCTTGTTTATTCCCTTACACTGTATCACAGGCATCTTCCCACACAGTGCTTGCTCCAGGAGACCAGCAACTCTGTATCACTTCCCAGTGTGTCTTAGAAACAGGACTTAGATCTCACATCTGGAACAGACTCTGGGCTGATCACAATGGACACAGCTGTGTCCCCTGCTTGAGGAGTGGATTTCCTCCACCCCAGATGGAGACAGTGACAGCAGACCCAGGAAAACATCCATCCAGGTCAGATCGCTGAACCCTGAGCTCACTGGTCACTCACAGGATGGGTGTTTCAGGGGATAACCACTGAGGTGCCCACCCCAGCGTGCATGTCCACTCGCCCAGCTGCATCACTGCAGTCCCCTGCACAGCTCCCAGCAGCTCCACTCAGCAGTCTCCTCTCCCTCAGGAGCTGCAGCTGGTTTAACCCTGAGAGGGAAGCGCTACATTGTGTCAGCTCCTGAACCTGTAGCTTCTTGTGTTTCCTGAGCCTCATCAGCTCCTCCTGGCTCCAGCAGGGATGTTTCAGTCTAGAGGAAAATTCACACACTCACCTCCCTCTTCTACAGAAGCTCCCTTGATTAACACAACCTCAGGCCAAATGCTGGTGTGTGGAGTGCAGCACCAGGTCCCCTCACACTGAGGTCAGGGTCACCTGAGCTTTCCCTCAGCAAATCCCTCCCTCCCTCTCCACCTCTTTCTGTCTTTGATCCATGATCCTAATTATATTTTTATTCATTCATCAAACATTTCTTGGGTCTGAATGTCTGCTGGATCCCAGGCACTGAAGTCATCATCCCTCACAAGACAAAGATGGCAGCATCGTGGACAGAGATTGTCACCTTCTTGGTCTTCAAACATCTCAGTTAAACTCCTGGAGCTCCTGACTCGAGGTCTCAAAGCTAGAAGAGAAAACTGTAGGGCGGGAACCTGGAACAGGGGGAAGGAATTTCCATCTCTGGTGTTCCCACAATCTATTTTATAAAAGGTTCATTAATTTTATGTCTGTGAGTGTTTTTCTTGGCTGTATGTGTTTGTACCATGTGCCTGTCTGGCGTCCACAGAGGCATTGGAAGCCAGGAAACAGGAGTTATGGATGGTGTGAGTCATGGTGCGGATGCTGGGATCCGAACCTGGGTCCTCTGCAAGAGCAGCAAGTGCTCTCAGCCCCTGAGCAATCGCTGCAGTCCTTACGATCCTGTCTTTTAAATGAATTGAAATCTAAAGTAGACTCATCCTATCAATCTTTATACCTCAGTTGGAGGCAGCATGAGGATTCCCAGAGCCATGGAGGGAAAGGGGACCTTGGGCAGACACAGATCCAACAGGACAGATCTGAGATGAGACCCTGTGGATCCCTCCTCTCTGGCCATCCTACAACCCGGGTTAGAGTCTGAAAGATGGAAAGAAGGAGAGAACCTCCAGGGAGGGGCCTGGAAGAAGGCAGGAGCTCAGGAGACTGAAGTTCATGTCCTCAGCCCACAGTCTCCTGAGTCAGGGTGATAGTTGGGCCTGGGGGACAAGGATGGACAAACACCTCTTAATGCTGTCACTCAGGGACCCCAAAGGGGGATGAGACAGGCACCACTCACAGGAACAAGAACAGGTCTAGCCCTCCACACAAACTAAAAAGACAAGAAATAAACAGAGAAATGGGGTGAAGAGCCATGGTCAGGTCAGAGCCCAGGCTGACCTGTCACAGCTGCCCTGGCTGCTCACAGTCCTGGGGACAGGACAAGGCTCTGTCATCCCAGTGTCCCTGTGATCACAGACTCTCAGCATGTGGTTCAAGTGATGAAGAGAACAGACCAGGAGGTGACAGAGCTGAGGAGTGACCATGTCACAGTCAACAATGGACTGAGCTCCACCTGGGCACAGCCCTGATCACACTCAGCTCCTGCAGCCTCATCTTGTCCACCAGATACACAGCACAAAGAACACAGATTCTGGAAGGTTCTCCATGGTGCCATTTATTTCCTCCACAAACTCTAAGTATTTCAATCATTTAATTTACCCGCCAATCAATCTGTCAGATCAAGGACGTGGACAATCAAGTTGACATTCAGATTCTTTCAGTGGGGAGTCAGGGGCTGCAGCTCAGGGCAGCATGGAGGTGACAGGATGCAGATGTCCCCTCCTGTCTGCTGGACCAGGAAGGTTGGCTGTGGAAGGGAATGTAACAGTGCAGGGACAGGGTCCTGGTGTGCAGGGGTGGCTGGGCTCCCAGGTCTTCACATGGAGACCACAGGGTCACAGCAAACATCAGACTTGTTGCTGAGAGTGAACTGAGGGGCTCAGGACGACACAGAGAGACCTGAGCACATCTCTGTCACTCTGTGAGGCCGGGCAGCTGTCTTCACACTACAAACAAGAGTCATGAACAATCACTGTGAAGACAACATCCCAACAACCCACCACTCACTCAGAGGAGATTCTGGGAGTCCCTCAACCCCAATCATGTCCACTTGGCCCCTCCCAAAATCAGATCCCAGAGTGTCACCTTTACAGTCTGGGAGAGACACATCAGAGTTCTGGGCACTGTCCCTGCCTAGGGTAAATACATACATATATATATTCATATCAAGATACAAACAAGGCACCCAGAAGATTTTACCAGATGAGCTATTATTATTGGCTGACTGAGCCTCCCATTTGTCCAGATTCACCCTAAGGGCCTCAGAGACAATCCTGCTCCCCACACTTACCTGGAGCTGGAGTATAGATCCCTCCTTTTCCACGTGTGAGAAGAAAATCTGTGAGAGACCAGAGAAGACCCCGACCCTAGGAAGGTTCCAGAACTGACAGCAGACCCAGGTCAGAGACAGGAGCAATGAGGGCTGTGGATGTTCCCCTTAATGAGGCAGAGCACACTTCTGAAAGGGGCTGAGAGAGAACCAGACCCTGTCCTTTCCTACCTGTGATTCTCCTCCTCCTCCTCACAACAGCCACCACAGCTCCAATGATGGCCGCAGCTCCAAGGAGAACCAGGACAGCAATGATTGTCACGATGGGGACAGTGGACTGAGGAGGCTCTGGAAGGGAAGGACAGGAAGGGAAGGTGAGGGTCATGACCCCAGCTCTCAGCCCTGACCATGCTGAGGGTATACAGAAGACTTCAGCTTTCCCTGACCCCAGCTCTGCACTCACATCCTCCTTACCCCATCTCTGGGTGAGGGGCTCAGGCAGGCTCTCATGGTACACATGGCATGTGTATGTCTGCTCCTCCCCAGAAGGCACCACCAGAGATGCCCACTTCTGGAAGGTTCCATCCCCAGAAGGTCTGGTCTCAATAAGATCCGTTTCCTGTGTCTGTTCCTCCCCATCCCTCTGCCAGGTCAGGGTGATGAAGGTAGGGTAGAAGCCCAGGGCCCAGCACCTCAGGGTGACTTTCCCTTCAGGGCCAGGATGACGGGTCACATGTGCCTTTGGGGATCTGTGTGGAAGATTTAAGAATTCTCACAATTAACAAGATAAACTGAAATCTGCAAAGACAAAGTTAAACCAATGATGACACTAAACTGTGTCTGTTTGGACAATTCTGTCATCACACTAGTGACCTCAGGTAGAGCTGGTCCCTCATCACAGAACTGCACATTTTTCCTGGGTGGACTCAGTAGCTGAGAGAGAATCCACACGAACCAGTAGGTCAACATGGTCTTCCTCAAGTGATGTTCTATAACATTAGTTAGGTAATAAAAGAATAGAGAGGGAATGAAAATAATTAATTTATATATGTTACTAATTCATATCAAAAAAGAAATCAGGTACAAGAGCTACATGAAGGGTGTCACCAAACTCCCTGCTGCCACCATTGAGACACAACCACTGTGGCCATCTTGCTGACCAGCCTCTAACTGTCTGTCCAAGTGAACAGCCATCACCTAAGTGTACAGCACACATGTGGTGAACCTCTGACATTCTGCCAAAGAAAATGACTCCCAAGCCCTGCCTCTGGGGGACAAGATACAAGGTATAGTCACCAGGACCCCTGGAAGTGTGCTGTGGAGCCCAGTGCAGCACTCACTGGGACACAGCGGTGCTCACAGGGGTGTGTGGATCTTCCATCACTCCTGTCCTGGAGCTGCAGAAGACCCTGTCTCTGAGGAAGTTCAATTCCTAATCCACTGGGGAACACTGTGACTTGTTGGGGCAGAGGGAGAGCAGGAGGGCTCTGGATGTTAATATGACAGGAAATAGTCTAACCTCACAGGAAACCTTTCTGGTTTAAAGGAAACACTGATGTGCTAATTATCCACATTAGCAGTTCCCCCTGGCTCCTGTGGAGACTGATACAAATAACTGAAGGGGGGAGAGAAACAGTATCACCCCAGTGAGGGGAAAAAAAACTGACTAAACGCAAAATAAAAACTTAAAAAAAAAAAAAAAGTAAGGAAGAAATAGTATTCACCCAGGGTTCCCCATAAATGCTCACGTGACTATTCTAGGAAAGAAAGAATTGTAGTGGGAGGGATGCAAACCTCACCCACAGGAATGTGGGTGAACATATTCTTTCCAAAGTTCTAGAAACTGGGTGAACCAGCCCAGGGCGTCCATGTCTCCCATCAGGTAAAGGAGACCTCCCTGTCCTGCTGTGTAAGGCTGACACACTCAGACGACAGACTCAGTTTCCACAGACCCTGGTGTGGGCAGAGACCCCGGCCTGGGAGCGGCCATGGATGACAGAGGCTGCAGGAGACCCAGGGACACCTGTCTGCCCTGAGACAGGGGCATGACCCAGCTGAGGGCTTTCTTCTTCCTCAGGACTGAGCCCAGCCCGAGGCAGAGGGAGAGCTGCCGCGCCCTGCACCTGTGCGCTGCAGCGTGTCCTTCCCGATCTCCAGGTATCTGCGCAGCCACTCCACGCACGTGCCCTCCAGGTAGGCCCTATGTCCTCTGCAGCACCAGCCTGCTCCCCTTGCGCCGGGTGATCTGCGCCGCATGTCCGCCGCCGTCCACGTCGTCAGGTCATAGTTCAGGGCGAGGTAATCGCGGCCGTCGTAGGCATACTGACTGTACCCGCGGAGGAGGCGCCCGTCCGACCCCACGTCACAGCCATACATCGACTGGATGGTGTGAGAGCCTGCGGGGACCCGCGGTCAGCCCCGCCCACCCGTCAGCCCGCCCACCCGTCAGCCCCGCCCACCCGCGGACTCCTCTAAACCGAAAGGGAAACCGAGTCCCGGTCCCCGACTCTCCTCCCGAACCTCGGACCCGGGACCCGGGGCGACTCCGACCGGACGTAGGGACGTGGAGGGGTCGTGACCTCCACCCGCGGTCACTCACCGCCCTCGCTCTGGTTGTAGTAGCCGAGCAGGGTCCTCAGGTTCCTCGGAAGTCTGCTCGTTGCCTTGGCGGTTCCGTGTCTCCCTCTCCAGTACTCCGGCCCCTCCTGCTCCACCCACGGCGCCCGCGGCTCATATCCTCGGAGTCTCCACGTCGCTGTCGAAGCGCACGAACTGCGTGTCGTCCACGTAGCCGACTTCCATGTACCGGGGCTCCCCGCGGCCGGGCCGGGACTCGATGGTGTTGAAATACCGCAGCGAGTGCGAGCCTGGGGCGGCGCGCGGTGAGACCCCGACCCTCCTCCGGGACCCGGGCGGGTGCGGGGCGGGAGGGGAGCGGGGCGCGGGGCTCGGGACGGGTGGAGACGGGCGGGAGGGTCTGGCCGGGCGACGCGGGGCCGCGGCTTCCCCGGGGCCGCCCCCGCCCTCCCGCGCAGGGTCGTGTCCCTCCGACCCCGCACTCACCCGCGCGGTCCGGGTCGGGGCCAGGGCGGCCGCCAGCAGCAGGAGCAGCGTGCGCGGGCCATCGCCCCCATCTCGGATCTGGGGCCTCTGAGTTCCGCGTTAACTTTATAACCCGTGACCGCGGCGACGCTGATTGGTTCTCCGCGATCTCGGCCACCAATGGGGATGAGAACAGGAACCTTGTCATCAGTGTCCGGGCAGAAGGACCCGACCCAGGTCAGGATCTGGAGAAGTGAAACTGGGGACCTGGGGATCCCCAGCCCTGGGCTCCCACCCCAGACCTCACCGCCTGGGGACTGAGACTTTGCTGGACCCTGTGCTGCGGGACGGAGCGATGTTTGTCCCGGTGTCTCTGAGCCGCCTAAGGACAACTGTCTCCTCAGGTTAGTCCAGGATGAAACCTAAGAGTGTGAGCTTCCAGGGAAAATACACAGAGCACCTAAAATGAATATTCACGGAAACGGGTGTGTCGGAGTCCTGGTGATGGTGTGGGGCTGCCGTGGACTCCTGCATCGGGAGGTGACTGGAGTTTTCACAGCTCTGCTCAAGGACTTTTGACTCCGTGTTATATGTGACTCTCTCACCTCTGCTTTCACTTTCCACTTCTGTTATGTGTGGCTGGGATTTGAAGACATCAACTCAAAATCCAGAGTAACAACAAAATAATAATAAATTTAATGTTTCTCCGCTCTACTGAACAGGGATGAAACCTCAAATCCCCAGTGTGTACCTCTGCCATGAGAATCTCCTCTGCCCAGTGTCCACCCTGCACAGGCCTGAGGAACTCAGGAGTCAACTCAGTTATCAGACCCAGGGCTCCACAGGCCTGTGACATACATCTCCCTCATCTCATCAGCTCATGGACTGTGAGTGAAGGTCAGAGAGAGAATGAGAGGTCACAGGTTCTGTAACTTCTAATACACTGTCATCATTATTCTGCTTTATTATTCCTTACAGTTCCTCTCACTGTGATTTACTCACTAAAGCAATGTACCATGGCAGTGTGTGGACACAGGGAACCGTAATAAGGAAAATGATGATGCTGGTCTGTTACTCTTAGCATCTGTGGATTAAACTGAGGAGAGGGATGAGCTCTATGGTAAAATCTACCAACTTCTAGTGTCTTAGTGTGGTGGTTTGAAATAATGGCCCCCAAAGGGGGTGGTGCAATTAGGAGGTGGGGCTTTGTTGGAGAAAGTGTGGCACTGTGGGGCTGGATTTGAGGTCTCTTTTGTTCAAGCTTCCCTCAGTGTGAAGGTCAAATTCCTGTTGCGTGCAAGATGTAGGATGTTCAGGCCCAGCACCACATCTGCCTGCTGCTGCCATGCTTCCTGCCATGATAATGGACTGAACCTCCAAAATTGTAAGGGAGCCACCTCAATTAAATATTTACTTATAAGAGTTGCCGTGGTCATGGTGTCTCTACTCAGCAATAAAAACTCAAACTAAGACACTCAGAATACAGTGAATGACAACAGTTAACACAGTAATAAAATTGACATGCTCCAGATGGGAATAAATAGTGTAAAGGTTTCTAAGTGTGACCTGGAAGAGAATCTTCTCTCCAGCAGCAACAGAGCTCACGTTGCAGAAAATCAAGCAGAAGCCCTCATTAGAAGATTGGCTGAATGACAGCAAAAATTCAAGTCCCAGCCATGAAGAGTATCAGCAGTTAAAGAAAGGGCGTTAGTTGGTAAATAATGAGATCCTGTAACTTGGGATGAGGATTTGGCAGGACCCTATTGAGAAGAGAAGTTTGATTCTCAGATTCTCCGGGTTTATCTCACCTGTGGAGGTAATGTCTCTACCCTCAGCCCCACCTCCTGAATACACCTTTGATGAACAAATTATTCCTTCAGTGTTTGTTAAGCCAGCAGTGACTCTCTCTGAAGGAAATACCAGGGAGACAATCCTGATTTCCCTCAGAACCACCAATAGCTGCCTGCAGACCTTTCACGAGACTGCAGACAGAGCAGGAGTTTTGGGGAAGGTAGAAGATAGTGTTTAGTGCCAGAGAGGGGCACTGCACTGCTAAAGAGTTAATGGGTTTGCTAATTCATTCCAGCAGAAGTTGGGGAGTATGTGGGAATGGATTTTAGGGTGTGGGATAATGGTGGAAAGAACATTAAAACTGGGTCAGACTGAGTTTATTAATATGGCCCTCTAAGTGCAGATTCTAGATTTTAATATGGAAGCTCTCCCAGTTAATAAAAGTCTCAAATGTCTGTTTGAATTGTTGGCTAAGGCATTTGTCAAAAGATGGCTTCCTGATAAAGACTTCGAGATGCCTGGTACACCTTGGCTTAGTGATGATGAAGGGATTCTAAGGCTCAGGGAATTTTCAATGCTAGCGTGGGTGTGCTGTGTAAAACCTAATCCTCCACCATGGGAAGGCCCAGAAGACATGCTCCTCACTGACCCTGTAAGACACAAAATAGTGAGAGGTCACCAGCGATTCAGAGTCTCGTCACCCTTTTCCTTGAGCCAGACCTCAGGACTGAGATGCTGCTGCTCAGTTGGACGAATTAAAGCAGTGAGTTTACTTGGGTGCAAAGGTATTAGGGGCCAATGGCAGCATGGAATTGCTAAAGACAATGTATCATAGTTACTGTAATGGTCAGCACAGGCAAAGTTAATTTTATGGTGGCATGACTCACATGGACTTTTGGTACTGGATTATCATGATGTTTCCAGGTATGAAATAAATAAGAACTATCTTAGTCAGTATTCTATTCCTGTGAAGAGACACCATGAACTTGGCAAATCTTATAAAAGAGAATTGAATTGGTGTTTGCTTAGTTTCAGAGGTTAGTCCATTATCATCATGATGGAGACCTTGGCAACATGGAGCCAGACATGGTTCTGGAGAAGCTTCTGGGAGCTCCACATCCAGATCATCAGGCAGCAGGAAGAGAGAGAGGCACTAAGTCTGGCTTGGGCTTTTGAAAACCAAAGGCCACCACCAGTGACACATGTCCTTGAACAAGGCCACTCTGACTCCACACCTCCTGTTCCTTCTTAGTGATGCCATTCATTCCCTGATGACCAAGCATCCAAATTCATGAGCCTATGGGGACATTTTTATTCAAACCACCAATTCCACTCCTTGGCCCCCATAGCCTTGTAGTAATATCATAATTCAATATGCATTCAGTCCAACTCTAACAGTCCCCATAGTCTATAACAGTCTCAACACTGTCTAAAAGTCCAAAGTTCAAAGTCTCTTCTGCGACTCATGGCAATCTCTTAACTGCAATTCCTTGTTAATGTAAATAAAAAAGCAGATCATGTACTTCCAACATACAGTGGCACAGGATATACATTCCCATTCCAAAAGGGAGAAAGGGAACACAGTGAGGAAATACTGGGCAAAGCAGTCCAAGAACCAGATGACAAACTCCAAATCTGCATCTCCATCTCTGATGTCAAAACACTCTACAGTTCTCCAACTCCTTTCAGCTCTGTGGACTGCAACACACGTCTCTCTCAGGCTGGTTCCACAGAGTTTTAGCACCTGTCCATGAGAGGTGTCCATGACTACCATTCCTTCACACAAGGGCCTCTCTGGGCTTCCCTGCAGGGACACCCCTGAGACACATGATGGGCCTCAGCTGCTTTCCTTAGATGCAGAGAGAGATTCCACAACCCCATGGACCACTTCCTTCATGGAAAGGACAACAGTTTATCCTTCCTGGAGTGGATACTTATTCTGGTTGTGGATTTGCCTGGGGTGAAATCCTTCTAGCTCAGAGGCAGAGAAATCACCCGGCTGACCTTCCTCCTCCACTGTCACCCAAGAAAAGACCTTTCTCCTACACATTCTCAGACAAAACATCTCCAACTGAATGTCCCTTCCTTCTACTTCCTGTGTGTCTGTCTCTCCATCCTCCTTACTTCCTCCTCTTCTCTATGGTTTTTTTTCTTTTTTCTGTCATCTGGTTGTCTCTTGACCTATGGTTGATTTTATTTAATCTTGTTTACGATATCCAAGCAGGAAGCTCTAAGATTAAAGGTGTGTGCTAGAGCTGGGCCACACCACAACTAGAAGCTGGTTTTTCTAGAAAATAATGCAATCTCAGGGTTCACAGTGTGATCAAATAATCTGCAAAAGTTTTTGTTTTATTTGGATGTCTGTTTTGTTTTGTTTTTTGAGACAGGGTTTCTCTGTGTAACCCTGGTTGTCCTAGAAATTGTTCTGTAGACCAGACTGACATGAAGCCCTAAAGATCTTCTTGCCTGTTTTAAATTTAAAAGATTAAAGGCATATAACACCACTGCCTGGCTAAATTATATACTTTTATCTTGTTTGTTTAATTTACTTTGTTTTTTCCTGTATTTGAGAACAAACCCAGGGTCTTATGCACTTTAAAGAAGTCACACTGAGCCACATCCCCAGCTCTGTGATGTGTATGTGTGTGTGTGTGTGTGTGCGTGCATGTGTGTGGACTCAGGTTACTGGGGATTGATCCTAGTGCCTTGAGCACACCAGCTAAGCATCTTACCACTGAACTACAGCCCCATCCTATCTTATAATTTTTTAATTTAAATTTTTTTATATGTGCAAGTGTTTTGCTAGAATGCACATATGCATGTGGTGCTAACAGAGGCTGAGAGGGTGCTGGATCTCCCAGAACTGGAGCTATGCGTGGCTGTGAGCCTCCCTGTGGGCCCTCTGAAAGAGCAGCAAGTGCTCCTAACTATGGAGATATCTCTCTAGCCTACTTTTCTCTAATTACTGCTTTGAGATGAGATCTCATTGAATTTCACTTGCCATCCTCCTGCCTCAGCCTCTCAAGTAGAGTGGAGAGCATTACAGCAGACAATTCCAGGCCACAGGAGCTTGAGGCTGGGACTGGATCCTTCCTCACCCCTCAGAGGAACAGGAAGCTGAGCAGCCACCATATTTCATAGCACCCATCATAGAACTCAGGTGAAATCCAGCCTGTTCCCCACAGTGTCCTTTAACAGCAAACATGGGAGATGGACTCTGCTTGCTCCCCTACACACTGACTTCCCAACACTGTGTCTGTACTTCTGTCCCCACCATAGCCTGTCTTGTCCCCCACACCTGTAATGAGCTCAGCCCTTCTAGCCCTTACTGGCTGGGGATTCCTTCCCCTGTTTGGCTTCCACTGAAGTGTGTCCTCTCTGGGGCAGCACCTCCTGTGCAGCTTCTGGAATGATGTGAGAGATGTTTGTTTTCTCACAGAGGAGAATCCTTTCTAGTCTCCTGATTGCTGATTGTCCTCAGGCCTTCTTTTCCTCCTCCTCCTCCTCCTCCTCCTCCTCCTCCTCCTCTCCTCCTCCTTTTCT
Organism: Onychomys torridus; assembly: GCF_903995425.1. Classification (NCBI taxonomy): domain Eukaryota; kingdom Metazoa; phylum Chordata; class Mammalia; order Rodentia; family Cricetidae; genus Onychomys; species Onychomys torridus. The sequence goes on from NW_023413242.1 coordinate 13,644, forward strand.
TCCTCCTCCTCCTCTATCCGGGGATGCTGGCACCTCTCTGTCTGTTTCTCATTATTTTCCAAGGTGGCCTCTCAACCACTTGGTGACTGACCTGCGTTACTTCTCCTCCTACACCATCCTGTGATCACTCTGTTGATCTGTCAATGGAACCAACCTGTGATCACACTGTTGATCTATCAATGGAACCATCCTGTGATCACATGTTGATCTGTCAATGGAACCATCCTGTGATCACACTGTTGATCTGTCAATGGAACCATCCTGTGATCACACTGTTGATCTGTCAATGGAACCATCCTGTGATCACACTGTTGATCTGTCAATGGAACCATCCTGTGATCACACTGTTGATCTGTCAATGGAACCATCCTGTGATCACACTGTTGATCTGTCAATGGAACCATCCTGTGATCACACTGTTGATCTGTCAATGGAACCATCCTGTGATCACATGTTGATCTGTCAATGGAACCATCCTGTGATCACAGTGTTGATCTGTCAATGGAACCATCCTGTGATCACACTGTTGATCTGTCAATGGAACCATCCTGCACTGTGCTCTCAGCCCCGAAATGGACCTTCTATCCAGGAGTTTGTTAATTGCTTCACTGTTGTTATTTTGTTTTGTACGTGTGTGTGAGTGTGTGAGTGAGTGTGTGTGTGAGTGTGTGTGTGTGTGTTTTGATTTGCTTCAGGGTCTCATATAGTCCAGGCTGGCCTTGAACTCATGATCCTTCTGCCCCTCAGGAGCTGAGTTGAGATTACAGGCCTGGGTCACACACACTCATAAGGACATTTTGAGTTAATTCCTAGGAATCTGAGCATATCCTCCTGAACATCTGCTATCAGGGACGGGTTCTTACTCTCTTGTTTCTCTCCTTAGCCTCCTCCTTGTTCTTTGTACTTTCTCAGCTGTGGTCACTGTGCTGGAGTTTTTGTAGGGAAAGTGCTGTTTTTAGGAGCCTTATACAGAATTATTTAGTTGTAAATCAAGTTATCCCACCTTGTCCCGGGTTTAAGAACTCTGTGAACCCAGGCCTGGAGTTACAGGTCTGTGATCTGAGCTACTTGGAGTCTTGAGGCAGAAGGATTGAATGTTATAATCCTGACTAGGCATACTGGGTGTTCAAACCTGTCTAAGCAACTTAGTGAGATTCTGACTCAAAAGAAGATGTGAAATGAAGCTGAACACGGTTGATAAACTTTTAATCCCAGTGCTCTGGGAAACAGAGGCAGGATTATATATGTGAGTTTGAGACCAGCTCAGCTTACATAGTAAGTTTCAGGCAAGCTAAAAGTGGTTGTGGTTGTAATTGTTCTTATAGAACAAGAACAACAAAACACATGTTGAAATCTAATCGTCTTTCTCCTTCGGGTCTGGGAATAAGTTCAGGTCATTGGGATGTGCAGCAAGCTGCCTGCTCAGTCGTCTCTCTGGCCCCCAAAACTCAGCCTATTGGAATCAGGAATCCTGATCTCTCTTCTAATGCAGAGGCTCCTCAGACTGGGGTCAAGGACTCCACCTGCTCACACACTGCAGGGCTTCACCTGTCATAATCAAGCTGTCACCTGCAGCACTGACTGAGGGACACCTGAGGGCCCCTGTCACTGGGATCAGCCTGAGACCCAGACATGTGCTCTGGTGATGGTCACTGCTCAGGCCCCGGGGAGGCTCCTGTGATCTCTTGTGCTGTGACCTGGGAGTGAAACGCCACAGCCAGAGTCTGTGGAGTCCAAGTCTGTGCCTCTGCTGGGAGCCAAGGGGTGTGCAGTTTAGGAGGGTGGGGTGCAGGGGGACAGCTTTAGTGCAGGTGACAGGCAATGCAAGTTAGTAATTGTCAAATGTCACCCTAAGTTGGGAGACTGTTTGTCTTGTTTACATGAAGCCTTAGACCTTAGGTTGTTTAGGTAGATAAGACTTATAGATTTATTGTCACCTATGCTTGTCATCTCTATTTATGTTAGTTAGGTTATCCAGATTTATACATACATAGGTCAGATGGACAAGTAATCTTCATACACTTCATGGACCTACAGAATATGGCATTAAATAACTTAGAATTCTGTTGACGTGAGACACAATTGCTCCTGGCAGCACCAATTTGATCCTGAGAGAATGCTGGGCTTCTAAGACATTTCCATTTGGAAGTTTGTCTTCTTGGCACAAAATGGCCTACTGGGCAAAGAACTGCCCTTGCCTCAACTGCTGACAGTACGAATGCTGTCCTTATGGACAAGCAGGAACACAAGGAAAGAGACCACTGTACTCTGCCAAGACAGGGTAAGATGGTCTTTCAGAATTTCTGCTTCTGAAAATGGAATGTCAGATTAGGCCTGTAGCCAATTTGAATGCACCAATGATGCTGAGAAACATTAG
>NW_023413243.1:0-13339 GCF_903995425.1 Onychomys torridus
ATATCCAAAATATACATACTGATCATAATTCCATAAATACAACAAAAATTTCATGTGATAAATGTCTAATATCAAATATATACATATGGAAACCGAGAAATTAGAAGAACAAAAATTATCTGATAAATGTCTAATATCAAAAACATCCTACTTCCCAAATAAATCTCTCTGAAATGTTTGAATATTAGACATTTATTTGTGGAATATTTGTTTAATTCATCTAATTTTTGTTTTCAATAGGAAGATTTTGATTTAAGATACAATGTAACATTTTTAATTTCTTTCATTTATTTTGAGTGTTTATTTATAATATTTATTTATTCTATATTTAATTAAAACATATTACATCATTTGCCCCCTCCTTCTACACACTCCTTCAATGCCCATTCCCATCAACTCCAGCCTGTTGTCAAATTCACAGCCTTCTATTATTTAATCTTTGTGTTACATATACAAATAAACGAATCAACATTTGAATATAATGATTCTGTTCAGTGGTACATGCATGTATGTTTCCAGAGTTGGACACTTGGTGTTAGATAACCAATCAGGTGGTACATCCTTGGTTGTTAATTGCTTGTAGCTCTTCATCTACTGGTTGGCCCTTGAGATTCACCCCAACTAAATTGAACTGTTAAGTGGTTGATATTGTTGAGGTTTGTTTAAGCAGTCATTTTGTTCAGAATTCATAGATATAGCTTCCCTGTCAGAGTTAGAAAGCACAGTCTCACAGCAGACTTCCTGATGCTCTGGCTCTTAAAATCTACGTACACCTTCACCTGTAATGTTCCCTGAGCCTTATGTTATTAGTTGTTGCTGGACACTCCAAAGTCAATTGTTCTCTTCATGTTGACCATGTGTGAATTTCTGTAATGCTATTCATCTACTGCAAAGAGAAAATTCTTTGATTAGAAGTGGGAGCTACAATTATATATGGGCGTAAAGATAAGTATGTAGAAGGTAGCTAAGAATAAGGGCATGGGTCTTAGAGGAAAACATACTACTATTATTTTCATAGGGAAATCTTATGAGAAGGAATAGACAGAGGGTTTTACCTCACATGCTGTATAAGGAGGGTGTGTTGTGTTTGGTGTGTGTGTGTGTGTGTGTGTGTGTGTGTGTGTGTGTGATTATAGTAAACATTTTCCCAGAACATTAAAAGATTGGAGATATTTTTTAATCTCTGAAAATTCTATATCTTTTTGTTATTATTATATTTGTGTTTTAATGTTACACATCAGCCATGGGTTCCCCTGTCCTCTCCATTCCTGTCCCCACCCCCATCTTCCCCCAGCCCCTCCCCTCCATTCCCATCTCCTCTAGGGCCAAGACTCCCATGAGGATTCATTTAAACCTGGTGAATTCAGTACAGGCTACTCCAGTCCACTCCTTCCAGGCTGAGCAAGTGTCCCTGTGTAAGCCCCAGTTTCCAAACAGCCAGCTCATGTACTAAGGACAGGTCTGGGTCCCACAGCCTGGATGCCTCCCAAACAGTTCAAGCTATTCAGTTGTGTCACATATGCAGAGGGCCTGATCCAGCTGGGGGCTCCACAGCCTTTGGTTCATAATTCATGTGCTTCCATTTGTTTGGGTATTTGTCCCTGTGCTTTTCTAATCTTGGTCTCAACAATTCACGCTCTTACAATCTCCCCTCTTTCTTGACAATTGGATGCCTGGAGCTCCACCTGGGGCCTGACCATGGGTCTTTGCATGATTTCTTCCCCCTTTTTTGTCATTTCCTCTAGTTTTTTATAGTGTTCTTCCCATTTTTTTGTTTGTCTGTTCCTCCACTTTATTTTTGATTTCTTCTATATAAGGCTCTAGCCTCTTCATGATGTTACTTATAAGGTTTTTTCTTCTTCTTCTTCTTCTTCTTCTTCTTCTTCTTCTTCTTCTTCTACTTCTTCTTCTTCCCTTCCATGATGTTCAGGTCTAGCTAGGTACTGGTGATGCTGTATTGCTCTTTATTTTGTTGTATGTACTTCTGCCTTGACGTCTGCCCATCTCCTCCTGGATTTGTTTCTTCGGTCTCATCAGTGTACTTGGTCCAGATAGAGCTGACCAGATGTCAGGAGCTCTCTCTGGTCAGATGGAAGATATGGGCCAGATGGGAGCTCTGGTCCAGATGAGAGTGCTGGCCGGATAGGAGCTGGGGCCTGGACTCTGAGTCTCAGGAAGTCCTGTGGTCTCCTTATTGTCCAGATGGGGAGCTCTTCTTGTCCAGATGGGAGTTCCCAGGCAGGATGGAAGCTCTGGTCCAGATGGGAGTTCCTGGGCAAGATGGAATGCTGGAGGCTGCTTTCTAAGTCTCCCGGAAGTGGCTGGATTCTCTGGCAGATGGGTATGTGGTCAAGGCATTGTGGTTGTAGTGTCCACCCAAAGGGTATCTCTGGTACAGATGGATGGAAGCTAGAGGATGGTCTCTGAGTCTCAGGAAGTGGCTGGGGTCTCAGGCAAATGGGTGTGGGTGCAGGGTGTGGAGATTGGCAGGGTCTGCCTGCTGTCTTGGAAAAGGGGAGCCCTTCCCACAGGGCCCTCCAAATGGCCTGAAACTGGGGCCAAGTTGGGCAGGTCCTCCTGGGATGGCTGGTGCTCAGGGGTAGAATGCAGTGGTGGTTGCCTCTCTGACTACAACCCAGGTACTCACATCTGGTCCAGATGGGAGTTCTGGAGCAGGATAAACAGCTGGGGGCTGGTTTCTAAGTTTCTTTAAGTGGCTTGGGTGAAGGGCAGATGCATGTGGTGGCGAGCATGGAGGTTGTAGGGTTCACCTGAGGGTATTGGAGAGGGGGAACCTTCCCAGTGGGGGTGGGGGTCCTGCCCTACAGCCAGAACCTGGGACCCAGTTGGGCAGTTTCTTACTCAGAGTGGCTGGTGCCCAGGGCTGGAACCCAGGTGTGGGCTTCTCAGGGTGTGACCCCAGGCACTCACCTCTGGTCCAGGTGGGAGTTCCAGGGCAGGATGGAAGCTGGGAGCTGGTCTGTGAGTCTCAGGATGTGGCTGGTGTCTTGGGCAAATGGGGGTGGGGGCAGGGTGTGGAGAGTGCAGGTCCTGCCTGCAGTCTTGGAAAAGGGGAGCCTTCCCACAGGGCCTGCAGATTGGCTGGAAGATGGGGCCAAGTTGGGCAGGACCTCCTGGGATGGCTGGTGTCCAGGGGTGGAACCCAGGGCCTGTTGCATCTTCTGACTATAACCCAGGACTCACCTCTGGTTTAGAGTGGGAGTTCTGGGCAGATTGGAGCTGGGGGCTGGTCTCTGGCATTGTGATTTCTATCTTGAAACTTTTGAAGTTGATACTAATTTTGCTATATATTTGACAAAAACATTTAATGATGTTTATTTCATTGCCTTTATATTTCTCCTATGCCTTTTTAAATCTTCTGTTGTACTTTTCCTTGTGATTGGTATTTTCCTGGCTGTAATGTATAGAATGGGTATACCTATAATCTAAGTGGTCCACTGTTTACTTAAATACCAGGTTGTGTGTGATCATACTTTTCAAGTAATCTTGTCTGTAAAATGGTGTTGGTTTTTTTGTTGCTGGCTTTGTTTTTCATATTTTCACAAATTCCCTTGAGATATATGCTTATGATTCTGTTTGGCTTTGATGTTAGTAATGATTCAGGGATATATTTGAATTCATGATCCTCATGTATCCTCCCTCCTGAGTACAAGTCCAAAGGCAGATGATGTACTCCCATCTTGTATGCTTTTTTTCAACAAAATTTAACAATGTTAAAGTTAAAATGCTTAATGGAAGAGAATATAAGAAACATTAAATACCTCATGTGTGTATTCATGTGTGTATTTTCATTTATCTGATGTAATAAAGTAGGATAATCAGCAATCCGCACTGTACCTCATACCATAGATATTTATATATAATTGGATGTTCTATAACTGTCCTATCCACATGAGTTAACCATTTGTCATTTCATCATCAAGTATTTCCTTCAAAGAGAATTTTTCAAAGATTCCAGTAATGTAATATTACTAAGATTTCTCTTGTAAGAACATTTATGTGGCATGTGATATGATTATGGGTTGTAGGCTCATGGCAGATATGCAGAGACCAGAAGATAGTTTTGTGGTCTTCCTAATAGGGTGATCATTGTCTGGTTTCCAGGTTGCACACCAAAGACCTTACCAATGCGCCTTCTCATTGGAGCTCAAATAAGATTTGTAAAATAGTACAAAATTAAATTATTGTCTTATTTTCAGATTGTAATCTTAATTTCATAGAAGACTACAAGGAAAAAGGACAAATAAGTAATAAATTTACTTTGCATATTAAAATATTTATACAACCACATATTTTTCAAAATTGATTATGGGGACTAAGCATTTGTTTATAACATTGTCTCAGAACCACAATCAAATGCCAGAGAATTGCCTCATTCTGAAATGTTGTTTCTGCTAAGGCTGAGGATGTGAAGTTCTATCTCTGGGTGATCTATACTACTCCTACAAATTTTTTTTTCCTGTACTTGGGCATTGACATATGCACATTCCTACATCAGCACATATATGAATTACTTTTAGACCTGAATAAGTGTCATTTGCAACTAAATGACTCCATAGGTCTCATCACTAGAAACTCACATAGGGGAAGTAGATAACAGACAAATGTAACTTGTCCTCTTCATGCTACCTACACATCCTGGCACAAGTGTAGACACACAAATGCAGTTCAAACATTTTTAAGTGGATGAAAAAAACAGCAAAGAAAATAACCCAATTATTGATAATATAAACAATTTTCCAATTTAAATTATAGAATTTCAATAAATAATTCTGTTCTTCAAAACAATTATGGTTTCTTTTTAAATATTGTTTATTCCTTTCATTTCCTTATTCCATTGTAGGTCACTTATAAACCCATGTTCTGGACATAGAGGTACATGGATGTAATTCCACGCCCTAAGGAGAATATGTTGAGCCAATATGTTTGAGTTTAGTCCAGCTTTATCCCAATAGTGATTTCCAGGGCAGACTGTTTGGACACATCCTGTCTCAAAAATATTCAGAAGGAAAGCATATCTCAAATTATGGAATTTTTCATAATATAATCTGGCTGCATAGTGACTGGTTTCAAACAAAAAATTTTGTTGTCTTTACTCACATCAAGAGAAATGTGTTGACAATGAAAATAGAAAAAAAATCTAGAGAGTCCATTCACAGAGGTGTAGAAATCCATTGAATCCTTTCACAACCACCTAGAGGGAACATTTCCTCACCTTCACAAGTCACAGGAAACAAACAGCCAGTAGGACATCTCATCATCAAATATACTGACCTGAATGAATAGTTTGCATGATAGTACTGGCCCTCTCAGGTTACCCAAGTTGGATTCCTAGCACCTACATACAAAAGAGCCATGTGGTTGTTTCTCTTTGAACTTGTTCCAGTGATGGTCCATCTTAAACTTGGCAAGTTTTCCCTGAAGACATCACATAACAATCAAATGCTCGCAATTATCAATTCCATTGACTCATATTTTTATGCCACATACAGTTCATATTCAAAATTCACAGCATATCTTTCACAGCATATTATCACAAATGTTAGGAAATTTGGACTGTATGACCAGAGACGGTTCTGACAATTCAAGGTAGATGGATTTAGCTCAGTGGTAGAGCACTTGCCTGACAAGTGCAAGGCCCCAGGTTCGATCCTCTGAGAGAGATCTTGGCTCTCTCTGCAATGCCCTGATGAAATCAGCCAGGGTCCCTCTCCAGTGCCCTGATGAAATCAGCTTGGCTCCTCCACCAGTGTGTAGGATGGAATCGGCCTGGGTCCACCTCCAGTGCACTGATGGAAATGGCCTGTGTTCTCCCATGTCAGGGATGAAATCAGCCTGCGTCCTCCTTCAGTGCACTGATAAATCTGCCTATGTCCACCTCCAGTGTCCAGGATCAAATCAGCTTGGCTACCCCTCCAATGCCCTGATGAAATCGTCCAGGCTCCCCTCCACTGCCCTGATATAATTGGCCTGGTTCCACCTCCAGGGTTCAGGATGTCAGCCTCACACGTCTTGCACCCCTTCCATATGCTACATGCCCCTTTTCCCTTTCCCTCCTTCCTGCCCCTTCCCCTCTTATGCTATATAAGCCATGTGGAGAGAAATAAAGATTGGTGGCTTGATCAGAATACTGTCTTTCTGCTGTCTCTTGTGTCCCCTTCCCTTTCATTCTCTCCCACAGGTGGGTCGCCCCCCATTGAAACCCCACTGGCCAGGGCATCTGGCACCCAACATGCAGCTCAACCCTTGCCTCGTTGGGAATTGAACGTCCTTCTCCAAGAAAGTCCAGACATCTGGTGGAGATTTAAAGTGATCACCCATCAAGACCACCTGACTAGGTGTCCTGGTGATCCAGGGGAAAGCGGGAAGGATGAGGTGAGTCTGAGCTATAGACTTCACCATGGGACAGGGATCTTCTCAGGACTTGTTCATAAAGGGCATTAAAAATGCCCTCCAGACACAAGGGATAAGGGTTCGTAATAAAAAAGACCTCATAAAATTCTTTAGTCACTTAGAGGATTGTTGTAACTGTTTTCCCCAAGAAGGGACAATTAATGAAAAATACTGAAAGTGAGAGAGAGAGAGAGAGAGAGAGAGAGAGAGAGAGAGAGAAAAGGCAGCCAGCAGCTCTGGCAGGGTGTGAGTTCTGCAGTGTGCAGGATGTTTGTGCAGTGTGCAGGATGTTTGTTTGTTTGTGTGTGTGTGTGTGTGTGTGTGTGTGTGTGTGTGTGTGTGTGTGTGTGTGTTGTTTGTGTGTGTGTCTGTATGCGTGAAGTGAAAGGCAGAGGGAGGAGGGAGCTGGCAGAGCAGAAGAATAAGAGAGCATGCCTCTCTGCTGCTCCTTCGCCTGGGCAGAAGGAGCCAAGCCAGCCTGTGCGCTGTTAAAACAGCACAGTGGCAGGGGTGGCAAGGGCCACAGTGTCTGGTCGGTGGTGAAGTGACCTTGCTGCTTCTTTCCCCACAGCTCCTTTTTCTCTTGTATTGTTTGCAAACCAGAGGGAGGCTTGGTTTCTGAGTACTTCTGCCTTTGTGTGGGTGTTGACTCCACCCACGCCATTGGTCTGGCTATGGGTGCAGCACTAAAGTCAATGGGCGCCCAAGAATTGAGATCCCAACAAAGTCGTCTTTGCTTCTCCTGTAAACAACCGGGACATTTTGAGAGGGAATGCCCAAAGCAGATCCCTGCCCCCTCAGAGGGCACAGCCGCAGTGCCCCAACTCAGGGTCACCACTACCAACCACCCCATGTCCTAGATGTGGCCATGGTTTTCATTGGGCTAGGGAATGTAAATCTAAAACCAATGCTCATGGTCGTCTGCTCCCTCCCTGCCCACTCCCTTCCCGCTTATTGGGAAACTTTCTTTGGGGCCAGCCCCTGGCCCCTCTGCTCTGGGGAAGTGCCCCATGGGGCCTTGCAGGCCACTCCCCAACTGTCGGCTCCCTCCAAAGGGCAACTCCAGGCATCACAGGACTGGACCTCTGTGCCGCCACCAACACAATACTAGATCCATTACAGGGCCCCCAGGTCATCCCTACTGGGATTTGGGGGCCCCTGGCCCCATACACACATGCCCTTATCCTTCACCATGCCTCATCCACCTTAAAAGGTGTCCAGGTCTACCCCAGAATTATTGATAATGACTATAGAGGAGAAATTAAGATTTTGGCCTCAGCACTCCAGGGTCTTGTTGCCATCTCCCATGGCACCCGCCTTGCCCGCCTGGTTACTTTCCTTGCGGTTTCCTCTGATAACCCCATTTAGTCTGCCCAGCCCTGAGGAGCTGCTCAGACTGGCTCATCAGAGGCTTATTGGCTTCAGCCTATTTCTCACCCTCGACCCACACTTGCCCTTAAACTAGATGGCAAAATGATCTCGCAAATGGATGTTACACATGTTCCCGACTTTGGTAGACAAAAATATCTCCATGTTTCTGTTGATACGTTCAGCCATTTTATTTTTGCCTCCCCTCGTACTGGTGAGGCTGTCAAGGATGTTATTGCTCACCTCCTGGTCTGCTTTTCTACTCTGGGTGTCCCAAAACACATAAAAACAGACAATGGCCTGGCCTACACAAGTGGAGGACTTAAACGGTTCCTCCAACAATTTGAGATCTCTCACACTGTTGGTATTCCTTATAACCCTCAAGGTCAGGGCATTGTAGAACAAGCCCACCAGACCTTAAAAACATGGATCTCTTGATTAAAGATGTCTGAGTTTTCCTTTGTCTCCCCCCGAGACTGCCTGTGCCATGCTCTCTTTGTCCTTAACTTCCTCACCCTGGATGGTGAAGGTTGATCAGGGGCTGACCGTCATTGGCACCCCTCAGCAGATGCCAGTCACCCTTTGCCCTTGAGGTGAGACCCCCTTATAGGCATTTGGAATGGTCCAGATCCTGTACTTATCTGGGGCCATGGCTCTGCTTGCATCCTTGATCAGGCACATGATGCCCCACGCTGGCTCCCTGAGCCTGGTCCCATCTGTAAATTTACCTAACATTCCCAGGGGGGCAGGCTGCTCCCCCTGAGGACTCTCCTTCCACTCTTTCAGATGCTAAAGCTACCATCAAAGACTGAAACCTCAAAGAGATGGAGATCACCCACCACAAAGCTGCCCATTGTGAGTCAGCTGGCTGCCTGTGGTCTCATACTCCTCCTCCCAAGCCACAAACTCTCTAGCCCACCACAAAACACCAATTGCCACCAGCCCCTAAACCATACCTGGCAGGTGCTGACAGTGTGACAGGATGCCATCTGGCAAACCTTCCTAGTCACCATTGGCCCTTGGTAGTCAGACCTCTTTCCAGACCTCTGTAAGCTCACATCAGGCTCTATGGCCCCTTGGGGTCTAGAAAAATGACTCCCTGCCTCCCCACACACTGCCTAACCACCCCCTACACGCCTGTGTCCTGCCATGATGTAGCAATGCCTTCCATTGCTCCTACCTCACTAGGCCCACCCTCTATGTCTGCCCTGGTTACCATTGTCCCCGCTCCAGTCATTACACCTGTGGTGGTTGCCCTGAGCGCCATTGCAAGGCCTGGGGCTGTGAAACAACCGGTGGTACATACTGGGGCCCTTCCTCGTCCTGGGACCTTATAACTGTTAGGGCCAATTACTCCTGCCCTAAGAATCCCTGGACTATTAGACCTGAGTGCATTAACTCATGGTGTCATCCTCTTAGGATCCGATTTACTGATCCCTGAAAGAAGGCTACCAATTGGGAGCGGGGCTATGAATGGAGCCACTTACTCTACCAAGATGGCCATAATTCAGGTGTCATCTTCTTCATCAAACTTTTAAAACAGCCTGTTAATTCCCCTAATGCTGTTGCCATAGGTCCCAACTCTTTTCTTGGCAACAATGATTTTCTTACAACCAATATATCTCAGACATCCATGGGTTTTTCTCCCATGTTCTCACCTCCCCCACCAACTACCAAAGATATGATTACCACCCTTATTGCAAAAACCTACCAGGTACTTAATACCTCCAAGCCTGATTTGGTTGACTCCTGCTGGCTTTGCTATCATTCTGCCCCACCATTTTATGAAGGAGTGGCTGTTGATTTAGATTTTCCCTAACCACTGACCCACATGATTGTCGCTGGCAACAGCCACCCACATCTTGCCTTACACTTTCCCAAGTTATGGGCTCAGGCTGCTGCCTTGTCACCCGAGGCACTATCATTCCCCCTGTTTATCAACCACTTTGCAATGTCACAGAAAACCTAAGTACTTCCCTTAAGTCTGGATATCTTCTCCCTGCCAATGATACTCGGTGGGCCTGTACTGATGGCCTAACACCATGCATTTCTCTTCATTTAAATAATCCCTCTGCCCCCTTATTTTGCATGCTGGTTCAGCTTATCCCTAGGCTAACCTATTATTCTCCAGATCAATTCTCTGAAAGATGGGAAGAGAAGACTCTGGCAGAGACAGCTGCTCTCGCGCCCCCCCTCCCCCATCGCTCAAAAAGGGTGCCTGTGACTGTAGTCACTTTAGCTGTCCTCCTGGGGTTGGGGGCTGCAGGGGCCAGTACAGGCATAGCCTCCCTGGTCTTATCTAATCAACATTATTCAGAGCTTAGAATTTCCATAGATGAAGATATAGCGCAGCTCGAGTGAGGCATTTCCGCCCTTGAATCCTCCCTCACCTCCCTTTCAGAGGTGGTCCTCAAAAACCGCTGAGGGCTTGACCTCCTCTTTTTACAGCAAGGAGGCCTCTGTGCTGCTCTTAAGGAAGAGCGTTGCTTCTATACTGATCACACAGGAGTAGCAAGAGATAGCATGGCTAAGGGCCATGAAGGCTTAGAGAAGCGCAAAAAAGAAAGGGACCAAGAGCTAGGCTGGTTCCAAAATTGGTTCTCTGCATCTCCCTGGCTAAGCACCCTCCTGCCGTCCCTCCTTCGACCCTTGGTTGACCTCATTCTTGTCTTGACATTCGGCCCTTGGGCTTTGTCTCCACTAACTCAATTTGTGTGCAGTCAGCTGGCTGAACTTCAGGCAAAACAAATTCAGGTTCATTACCATCACCTTGACCTCTGTGAACGAGGTCTCAATGAACCAGATACAGACTCCATATCAGCACAGACCCCTCTGCCCAGGGGAGGATGCACCTGTGCCTGGGAACTGGAGCCCACTGCTTAGGGGATTGAGGGTGCAGCTGGGACTGCAGAAGGCAGGGAGACTAAAGTGCTCCACCATCCTGGGTGCCTTAGATGACATGCTCTATTGCACGGCGGTTATGCAGACCCTATACTATTCTCTCCCGGATTAAAACTCACCCCCTGTAAAAATCTGCATTGTTCCAGCTTCCTTCAGGGCATGTGGGGACGCCTACATGAACTGATTGATTAACAAAAGAACTCAAACTCAACAGGGATGGAGCCTCTGTCACCCCTCCCCCATCATGGCAAAAGATTTTGGCCTCCTTTCTTTGTTTTGCTATATGTATAGAAGGGGGAGATGTTAGGGACCAAGATATCAGGAACCAAACATGAACCATGGAAAGTATTAGCTAAACCATAGAACAACTCATAAGCCCCTTCCCAGAGCAGTAACCAGAGGCCTCCCAAGATAAGAGAACATCCTACAGTCAGGTGCCATGACAACTGAACGTAAAGAGCATTCCAGGGTCAGGCAGCCTAGCAACAGAATATACTGCCCCTGACCAGTGACCTTAGCCGACGTCTTGCAGTTGCACTATCTGCCTCACACGTCTTGCACCCCTTCCATGTTCTACATGCCCCTTTTCCCTTTCCCTCCTTCCTGCCCCTTCCCCCCATACGCTATATAAGCCATGTGGAGAACAATAAAGATTGGCGGCTTGATCAGAATACTGTCTTGCTGCTGTCTCTTTGTGTCGCCCTGTCCTTTCATTCTCTCCCACAGGAGGGTGGCCCCGTTGACACCCCGCTGGCCGGGGCAAAGCCCAATTTCAATATTAGACCATTATCAGATCAAAATTTTTTTTAGCATTTATCTGATTTCTTGTGTTCAATATGTATATTTTGGATATTAGATGTACCACTGATAATTTTTGGGTTTTTTTTCTAAATTATTGTGTTTAATATATGTATATTAGATATTAGACCTTGTGTTCAATACACATATTTTTGATATTACACCTGTATTAGATGAGATTACGTGTTTTATTTATCCAGTATCCTGTGTTCAATTTGTATATTTTGGATATTAGACTTTACCAAATGAGAATTTTTGTTTTATTTATCTAATTATGTTCAAAATGCACATTTTTTAAGTTTTGGTTTAATTTATGTCTTTTTCATTTTTCTTTATTAAGAAATTTTGTACTCACTCGATATACCATCCACAGATTCCCCATTCCTTCTTGCTTCCACCCCCCAGCCTTTTTTCTCAAGCCACCCCACACACCCAATTTGTTCATGTAGATCTATCAGATGACAATTTTCTTTTAATTTATCTAATTTTTTTGTGTTGAATATACATATTCTTGATATTAGAACTCTATGAGATAAAAATTTTTGTTTTATTTATCTTGTATGCTGTGTTTACTATCTATGTTTTGGATATTAGATTTTTATCAGGTGAGAATTTTAGTTTTATTTATCTAATTATTTTCAATACGTATATTTTGAAGAGTAGACATTTATCAGATGAGAAATTTTGTTTTACTTATCTAATTATATTCAATATGTATATGTTTTTATATTAGACCTATATCAGGTGAGAATTTTTGTTATGTTTAATTTTTTGTGTTCAATGAATATATTTTTGGTATTAGACCTTCATTATGAGAGAATTTTTGTGTTATTTTTCTGGTGTTTTGTGTTCAGCATGTATAATTTGGATATTAGACCTTTATCAGATAAGAAATTTTGTTTTATATCTGAATTCCTGTGTTCAATATGTATATTTTTATATTAGACATTTTTCAGTTGAGACATTTTGTTTTATTTATATGATTTCCTGTGTTCATTAAGTATAACTTGAATACTAGTCCTTAATCAAATGAGAATTTCTGTCTTATATATTTGACTTCTTGTTTTCAGTATTCATGTTTAAGATATTAGTTTTTTATCATTTGAGAATTTTTGTTTTATTTAATTTCTTGTAATCAATATGTATATATTTGATATTACACCTTTATCAGATGAGAATTTTTATTTTATTTACATAATTTCTTTTATTAAATATACATATTTTTGATAATAGACCATTATCAGATGAGAATTTTTGTTTTATATATTTGATTTCTCATTTTCAGTATGCATAATTAAGATATTAGTTCTTTGTCAGGTGAGAATATTTGTTTTATTTAATTTCTTGTATTCAATAAGTATATATTTGATATTAGAACTCTATCAGATGAGAATTTACATTTTATTTATCTAATTCTTGTGTTGAATATACATATTTTGGATAATAGACTTTCATCACATGACAAATTTTGTTTTATTTAACTGGTATCCTGTGTTTAATATGAATATTTTGGATATTAGACATTTATCAGGTCACAATTTTTGTTTTATATATTTGATGTTTTGTGATCAGTATGCATATTTTTGATATATGTTTGTCATGAGGTCAAAATGGTTGTTTTTTTAGTTTCTTGTGTTAGATATGTGTATTTTGGCTATTAGACCTTTATCAGATGAGTTTCTTTTAATTTCTTGTGTTCTATATGAATATTTTGAATAGTAGATTTAATCAGGTGAGAATTTTTGTTTTATTTTTCTGTTTTCTTATGTTCAATATATATATATATATTAGATATTAGACATTTATCAGGTGAGAACTTTTGTTTTATTTATATAATTATCCTTTTTTTTTTGGAGCT
>NW_023413244.1:300000-382537 GCF_903995425.1 Onychomys torridus
CATTTCACATTTACATGGGATTTTTATGATTTTAACTTTTCTGCAGGGCTGATGTTAATTTGCTGACAGTTTGGCAAGAGGTAAGACAAGGTAGGCCATGTCACTAGAAATCCTGTCAGCACCATCACCAACTCTTGACAATGAGACCTGTCCCAGGCACATGAGTATCTTTGTAGCCCCTTTGTGCAGGGGTGTTAGATTAGTATAGTAAGGTTCTCAAGGTCATTATGTTTACAATAGATAACAGGTCCCTTGAACCTGACCAGAACATTCTCTCTGGCATGGTCACAGATATATTCTGAAGTGTGACTCTATCAACACTTAATGATTTTTCACTGATAATATAAAATGGATAGAGGTTCCTCCTCACTTCATCCCACAGGCCCTTCTACTTAGTGCCATGACAGCTCTTGTGCTTCCTCAAGTGCTGTAAAGAGAATTTGGCAGGGAAGTTTCCTGCTGAGGTGGCTTATGGCAGATCTCTAGGTGGGAAAGGAAGGTCAGGGTGTAGGAACAGGAGTCAGAGCCAGCCAGGTTGAGGACTTGAACACTTGTATTGGCTGTGGAACAGAGGTGTTGATTCTGCCAAAAATCACTCAGCTCAGTCCTTTTCCTGACCTTCTCCTGTGAAAGCAGTGTCTAAAAGAGATTAGTGCACTATGAAAGAATTACTTATAAATCCTCCAGATCCAACTAAAATGGAGGTTGTGAAAGAACTGAGAGAGGGGCTAGCAATTGTGGAGGGTAGGGTAGAAGCAATGATCAAAACAGTAGTAGGCATATGAAAAATTAGAATTTGTTGACACACTTAAGCATTTATTCCATTTGCCTCGCAATACATATGTAAAGGTTAGCATGTCATCAAGAGACCTTAAGGTTCTCTATCCTAAAAAAAAAAAATTTCCCAAAGTAACTGAGCCTGGTTTCCAAAATATTGCAGACAGTTTGGTACATGCAGCAAGTTCAGGCCCTTCAGTAGCCCTCTCTGTGGCTTCTGGATGCTGACCTTTAAGCTGTGCCCTCACCCGGGCTTTGCTCTTTGCACATGGCTATCCTGTATTTCCCTCCATGTCCTCATATTCTTCTATTTACAAGAACAGGAGTCACACTGGATTGGAGATAACATGACTGCTTCATTTTTAATTAATCATGTCATTATAGGTTCCACTTCCAAATACAGTCATATTTTAATGATTTGGCGGTTAGGAGTTCAATGCAGGATCAGAAAAGATAAGGACAGAATACCACCTATGACAGTTCCCTGTGAGTGCTCATTTAATTATATCCATTTCATCCCATTGGTCAAAAATCTACGCATGACTTGAACATTTAAGTTCCCTCAGGAGTGTCTTTTAAAATTCAGTTTGTTTGATTTTCAAAATATCACCGTATGACCATTTGTACAGTCTATACACCAAGACCATGCCTCTCCAGGGTTATATCTCTTTTGGAGGACTTTATTGGAGCCCCTAGCTGAGTTTGGTAACATTCGTGTCCTCAACTCCATGTTTTATTAATTCTTAAAGTTGCTAGAATGATCTATTCAAGATAGAATGAAGTTGGCATCACCACATTGCCGAAAAGCTCATAAAGTTTGCTCACTATACTTGTCATTAGATATAAATTACATTTTTCCTCTCCCTAGAGCCTCTTGTTCTTTATTCTCTCTCTCTCTCTCTCTCTCTCTCTCTCTCTCTCTCTCTCTCTCTCTCTCTCTCTCTCACTCACTCTCTATCATTTACTTTCTTGATCTCTTCCCCTCTCTATGTGCTTTTCCCCTCAAGTCATTTTATTTGCCTTTGCAATTTCTTCTTCTTTTTAGTTTTACATCAGTCTCACTATGTAGTCCAGGCTGGCATAGAACTCGAGTTCCTTCTTCCTTTGCTAAGTGCTTGGAATAATACCATGTGTCACTCTGTCCAGCTCCGTTCTTTTCCTCAAAGAGTGATACATTCTATAAACAGAACAGAAAGCTTATTTTTTTCTGGCTTTGTCAAGTATTAATTAGCTTGAAACAAATAACTGAGGTTTAGTGGGAAAAATGAACATATCCAAAGTAAGTGGATTGCCTCTAGATGGTTCCAGATCATAACACGTCAGCTGAATTAGAGATGCTACTGTGAGTTTTAAATACATTAAGAATTTGGGTGATATTTGAAAATTATATCAATGGCCTGAAGTATACATTTCCTTAATTTGGCTAGAGATTCTGGCTACATTATTATGATGCAAGTGCCTAGGTTTTACTGATTTTGATGTTCCCTTTCTATATGTTCCCAAACTATTTTAGAGTGTTTAAGTTTTTGTAACCTGTCCTCTACAATTATTTATATTACAGAGTGTTCATTAAGCATTAATGACCAGTATTTTATCCTCAAAACCAACCTGCTAGTTTTATGTAGTTAGTTTTGTGATCTCACTTTAAAGGTAGATTGATTGAATTCCAGTTGTATGTTGTTATTAAGGTAATCATTGGTCTAGGAGGCATTTGTTTTGCTCCATTTCAGGCTAACATAAAAATAAGTTGATGTTAAAGACTGTTATTGTGTCTCATTGCTTTAATATTATTTATTTGCTTTTAAGTTAAGATAAGAAAATATGTACTTGTATTATAAACTACCTAATATACAGTATTTCTGAATTTTGACAGACAGGACTACAAAAATTAAGTTTTTCTATAAATGTGATTTTTGTACCAGTGCCTCCTTGCAGTTCCTTCCTCCCAATGTAGATCCTCCACAAAGTAGATCGTGTATATCCCTCTTGATGCACACCTACATAGGTTTTTGACGAGAGTCATGTTAACATCAGATAACACTGTATATGTTCTTTTGCATGGGATACATCTACTGCTCCCAATGTATGTAATTTTAGAAAGCCAAGAGGTATACTGCTAAAAACATTGACTACCAAAGCACATATTTTTATACCTTTAAATTGCATTATTTCCTTTGTCTGAGGGTCAATACTGCCAAGGCTCAGAAGTTATATCCTCAGAAGTCATACAGAGAAGGCATTGTTCACATTCAGTGGGGAGGCAGCCTAAGGAATTATTTTAGCAGTACTCTGCTGTGTTGTTACCTTTTGGTGGCTGCTCTCAGTTCATAGTGAAATACAGTCACAGCTTCTTTCATAGGATATAGGGAGCATCATATACTGCCTCTATATTTTCTGAAGGTATCATGAAGAAGATGTGCAGCTATTCTAACCACAGGGATTTTGTTTTAGTGATTAGTGAATAATGCATGTTTCTTCAAGGTAAGCATGAACTTTTTTTTTCTCTCGGAACTAGGAGTTCTTCCCTCTTGTTTAAGAACAGCAGTAGTATCATAAATTCCCTCATCCACATTTTAACACAATGGCATAAAAATTAGGATATGTGTCATATTTTGTGTTGCAGAGAACGTGTGTGATAATATCTTTTGTCTAATAATGTCATATGATGAGAATTGGCATCCTGTGTTTGAAAGATAAATTCTGTTTCCTTGTCCAGAAATGGACACATTTTGTAACTGCCAAAACTAACACAACAGGTCAGAAGAGATGTTGTGTGACTTCTAGTTCTAGATCATAAAAATGCCATGTTTTCCAAGGTCTTCTCTTAGTACATGACAGGTTATTAAATGAATACTCTGAAGATGTACAATTAAAACTTAAAACTAATTGCATTTGTAATAATTCCTAAGAATCACTTGATATATATTTTTCCTTTAGAGATAAAACATCCATATTTATCATAACATAAATTTTCATCCTTAAATATTTTTACACCTAAAGATTTATTGGCCATTACATTATGTTTTTCAGAATGGTGTGTGCTTTATATTAATTAGTTCCATTAGGCTGTATGATGGATCTATATTGCTTTTCTACAGTTTATACATTGTTTACTTAGCATGATTGGGGACATTACCAGGACCAAATACTTAACTGTAAAGATAATGGGAGAGAAAGAGATAGGTAAAGAGAAAGGACAATATTACTGGTAGGAATGAATTAAAATGGGCATTTTCAAGTTTTTTCCTACACGGCATAATATAGCTTTGTATGAGAGTTTATTCACATTTGTTTATTTCTGGCACACATTAAATATAATATCTGTAAATTTCCATTCTTCCTAAGGTGTTGGATATGCAGCCTAGTTTTTACAATCCAAGAAACTATCAAACAATAAAATTATGTTTCTATATATGACAACCTCATCAGTTTGATTTCTTTAAAAAATGTGTGATTTCACTCCCATCAGTGAAACATCTCAAAAATTGCTAAGGGAAAACTATTAATAATGTGGAAAACTTCTTTCTCCTTTAACTGAACAGGCATAGATCTCATGGATTCTAACCCTTGGAACTAGAAGCCAAATTAAATGAATTCTTTTATAAGTTGCCTTGTCCATGGTGTTTTATCACAGCCACAGAAAAGTAACTAAAACAAAGAATTCCAACTTCCAGAAGTCAGTATTTATTTAAATGCAGAAAGTCTGACCCGAGAGTGTTGCAGAAGGGGTTTGCTACTAAAAACACATTACTTAAAAATGAATTTGCAGATTCAGTCATACAGAATTAGCAACATCTGTGGTCCAAGGAAGCCAGGAACCCACTTGAGCTGCAGCAGAACTTATTAGTGATGTCTAAGGTGTACTGGTTTTATAGGCATGAAAGATGCAAGACTGAAGGAGTACTGGTCCACAATTTCAGAGAGATGCTGAGGTCAAGTAATGCATTTATTTGGGTTTGGAGTCTCTGCAGGGAGGCTTTGGGAGGCCATTGCATGGAACTGTGAAGGTGAAGTTACAATCAGAATTCCAGGACACTAAAGATGTCAGAAATGTGCAATTTCTGACTCAGAAAGCTTTAGGAATGGAGTGGAGCCAGACCAAGAGAGAAACTCTCCTTCCTGCAGGCAACAGAGCAGAAGAAGTGGAGTTACTCAAGTACTTTGCATCCCAGATGATGGTATCACAAGCCAAGAGACCACATGATTCCATCTCAAATTCTAAGTAACTAGGATGGAGCCTTAAGGATTTAGTGAATTTATGTATTTTGGTCTTCCTTTGGAGCAATGTTTCAGGATCATGCTCTCACGCCTTCCTTTTGGAATGAGAATGTTCATTCTGTTCATTCTGTTCACTCTGTTAAACTTAAGTAACATGTGATTTGATTGTTCAAGAACTCATGTTAAAAAATACACATAGTCTCAAAGGAGACTTCATTCTTATACTTTTTCTTATTATTTGGTTTTTAAGAATTTCATTCATGAATAAACTTTATTTACACAATTTCCATGATACCACTATATAAAGAAATATAGGAAGGAAATGGCTGCTGATGGAGAGAAGTAGAATATTTTTCCTCCTGGAATGAGTAATTTTCCAATCCAAAATGGTCAACAATAAATCTACATACAAATGATCGATGCTAAACTGACTCAGAGAGAGAGAGAGAGAGAGAGAGAGAGAGAGAGAGAGAGAGAGAGAGAGAATGTGTGTGTGTGTGTGTGTGTGTGTGTGTGTGTGTGTAAAACAATAAGTAACATGAAGAAATCATGATTCTAAGAAGCTTCTTTTTGCTACTTATACTTTTACACAACACAGTTGTTAAAGACTCTGCAGGCTTTTGAAGCAGAGCTGAATGCTAAGTGCATTGTGAGGTGTCTATAATTTATTTCAACAAAAGGTAGAAGGTTTGGGGTGAAAAGGAACGTAATAGGGTTTCAGCTTGGCAAAGAACCCCTGTCAACTTGAAGGGATCTATACTCACCTTAGAAAGAACACTCTGAGCATGTCAGTGATAGCTTTCTCTAGGTTACATTAATTAAGTGGTGAGAAAACTGACACTAAGGCAGGCTCAGATTTTTGGCTGCATAAAAAATACAAAGATAACTCGGCACAACCACTCCCCTTCCTCTGCTTTCTGAAAGTGATGCCATGTGACTTGCTAGGTCCCTGGCCCTGCTTTCATGAATGACTCCCCCAATGTAGGCCTGAATTAACTCCACCTTTTTAAGCTCTTTTGGCCAGATACTTTGTTACAACAGTGAGAAAAGCCACTGATGCAGGTGGAAATTCTGTGATGAAGAGGTTCTCATGTTTACAGTATTTTTCAAGTACTCTTTTGATCATAACTGCTATCACTGATTCCATGCATTTTTTTCTTTGTTTCAGTGGGCTGTCATCCTTACTGCTTTCATGTACAATGTAAGATTGTTACCGGTGTTTTGTATTATTGCTATAAAAATCTACCTGAATCTTGAGATTTTATCAATGTTTCCATTTGGATCACCATTCCTATGACTGGGAAGTTCAAAGACCATGACAACAACTTCCAGCAAATAATCTTTACTAAGCAGGCTCTTCAGCCACCAAGTTTGCTTGTGTATAGAACACATGTTCATAGAACTAATCTAGTCCCACATATCAGACTTGCTCCTGAAATAGTATTGGAATCTCAGATTCTGGCATTTCTATGATCCAGTAACTATTCATGAAGCCCCAATTCTTTTTTTTTTAATTTTATTTTATTCTATTTTCTTTTTTTTGTTTATTACTATGTGTTTTAAATTTTAGACATCAGCCATGGGTTTCCCTGTCCTCCCTCCTCCGGCCCCCACCCTCACCTTCCCCCAGCACCTCCCCTCCATTCCCATGTCCTCCAGGATCAAGGCACCCCTGGGGATTCATTTAAACCTGGTGGATTCAGTACAGGCAGGTCCTGTCACCTCCTTCCAGACTGAGAAAAGTGTCCCTGTGTAAGCTCAAGGTTTCAAACAACCCACTCATGCACTAAGGACAGATCCTGGTCCCACAGACTGAATGCCTCCCAAACAGATCAAGCTATTAAATTGTCTCACTTATCCAGAGGGCCTGATCCAGCTGGGGGCTCCACAGCCTTTGGTTCATAATTCATGTGCTTCCATTCATTTGGCTATTTGTTCCTGTGCTTTTTGCAATCTTGGATTCAACAATTCATGCTCTTGCAGACCCTCCTCTTTCTCGACAGTTGGACACCTGGAGTTCCACCTGGGGCCTAGCTGAGGATCTCTGAATCCACTTCCATCAGTTATTGGACGAGAGTTCCAGCACAACAATTAGGGTGTAGTGGATAGCCATCCCAACATTGGCTGGGAAGTTCTAACCCCCATTGAGGCTTCCGTAATGGTTGCGCCCACAAGGCAGGGCAGAGAAGGAAACAGAAGACGGAGGATCAAGACGGGAGGTCTGCTTGGTTCCAGGACCCTGGACGCTGGAGGGAGACCAAGCAGAGTTCTCCAGAGAACACTGCCGTACTGCACTATACTTTTGCCAGACCCTGCAACCTACCCCTTCATTGTAAGTTACCCCACAAAATAAACCTCCCTTTTAACTACATGGAGTGGCCTAAATAATTTCACCGATATCTGGCGCCCAACGTAGGGCACGAACCCATGACCCTGGGATTAAGAGTCCCATGCTCTACCGACTGAGCTAGCTGGGCTGGTGCATTGGCTGGGAAACGAACCCGGGCCTTTTTTTTTTTTTTTTTTCAAACCAGACAACCCTTTATTGGGAGCAGAGAGCAGCACAACACAATGACCCATAGATGGAG
Source organism: Onychomys torridus (assembly GCF_903995425.1). Taxonomy (NCBI): domain Eukaryota; kingdom Metazoa; phylum Chordata; class Mammalia; order Rodentia; family Cricetidae; genus Onychomys; species Onychomys torridus. The sequence goes on from NW_023413244.1 coordinate 307,584, forward strand.
ATGCCTGATGGGCACCCTGCACAGCATCCTTCAAGATAGGCTTTACCAGCAAAACTCACTGGAAAAATGGATTCCTTGGGGCAGCTTCCCATCTTCCCAGGTCGGGGAATTCATTAACTTCCCTGAAGGCAACCATGGGTCACTAGAGATAGAGCCCCTCAGGGGTGCCTTCTTGCTTTTTATAAAGAACATTCTCTTTAGATTTTTTGAAGTCTTCATTTGTAACTTTCATTCTGCGTTCCCACAGGGCCATCAAACCAGCTTCTGTACAGATTGCCTTGATATCAGCCCCAGAGAGGTCATCCTTTGCCATGATCAAGTCATCCAAGGTTACATCATCAGCCAGTGTCATCCTGCTTGTATGAATCTGGAAGATCCGCTCCTTGGTCTTTTCATCAGGCAGAGGGAACTCGATCTTTCTGTCAGTGCAGCCTGGTCTGATAAGTGCTGGATCCAAAGTTTCTATTCAGTTTGTAGCCATGATAACTTTTACATCTCCCCTCGAATCAAATCCATCCAACTGGTTCAACAGTTCCCAACATTGTTTGTTGAATTTCTCTCTCACCTCCAGAGTTTGAATCATATCTTTTGGTCCCGATGGCATCAATTTCCTCAATAAACACAATGGATGGTGCATGTTCTTCAGCAACTCGGAACAGCTCCGGAACGAGTTTGGGCCCGTCACCCAGGTACTTCTGAATGAGCTCTGAGCCAACCACTTTCAAGAAAGTGGCTGAAGTTTGGTTCGCTACTGCTATGGCCAATAATGTTTTACCTGTTCCTGGTGGACCATAGAGAATGACCCCCTTAGGGGGCTTTATCCCCATCTCCTCATAATACTCAGGATGGGTAAGAGGAAGCTCCACAGATTCCTTAATTTCCTGGATTTGGTTGTCCAGTCCCCCAATATCTGCATAGGTCTCCTGGGGGGCCTTTTCCACCTTCATCACTGTGTCATCCATTAGCACCCCTATCACGTCATGCACCTTGTGGTTGAGCAGGACTGAACAGCCTGGCTCCAGCAGATCCTTGTCCACAAATGAGAGGATGTTTACATAGTGTTCTGAGCCCACAGATGTGGACACAATGGCGTGATTATCATCAAGGTTCCCACAAACATGGGAGTACCCCTGAGATCATCCACTTTTGATCTCTCCTCCTCTTGTTTTTCTTCCAATGGTTTCATCTGCTCCTGATTCCTAATGAATTCTTCCTCCATGAGAAGATAGTCTTTTATTCTCTCTAACTTCAGTAATTTTAGGCGGCACTGAGTGTGAGGCATTACCAGCGGCAGTTTGCTAGCAGCATCTGGTCCTTTGGTTTTCTTCTTCTTTTTCCCCACTCTGGTTGGGACAGGAGGTTCATATTTCTTTTTCGTTGTCCTTGTCATCATTCTTGCCACCTCCAGGACCATGGGCCACCACTCTGAGATTGACCCATCTTCCCCCTGTCGTCCCAGCCGCCACTGCTGGAAGTGCATCCACCATGCCACCTACCCAAGCTCTAGACTTCCCTGGATTTTACTATGTGTTTTTTGCTTGATATTGTTTGCACTTATTGTAATTCCAACTTATCTAAGTCATTATCCCTCATTACTCCTGGACAATGTTTGATAACCATCTCTTTGTATATAGTCTTGTATTAGGTTAGAACTTTCTTATTTAGACAAAAGGGGGAGATGTAGTGCATAGCCATCCCAGCATTGGCTGGGAAGTTCCAACCCCCATTGAGGCTTCTGTAATGGTCGCGACCACAAGGCAGGGCAGAGAAGGAAACAGAAGACAGAGGATCGAGAGGGGAGGCACGCTTGGTTCCGGGACCCTGGATGCTGGAGGGAGACTGAGCAGAGTTCTCCAGAGAACACCACCGGAATACACTATACCTTTGCCAGACCCTGCAACCTACCCCTTCACTGTAAGTTACCCCACAAAATAAACCTCCCTTTTAACTATGTGGAGTGGCCTAAATAATTTCACCGATATTAGGGTGTTTAGTCATCTGATCACAAGACTAGGTCAGATCAGGCTTTCTCTCAAACATTGCCAGCAGTCTATACAGGATGTATCATTGTGGATTTTTGGGGACCTCTCCAGCATTCTGCCTATTCCTGTTCTCATGTGGTCTTCAATTATCATGATCTGTTATTCCTCATTCTCCCTTTCTGTTCTTGATCCAGCTGGGATATCCTGCTCCCCTAAACTTTCTTTCGCTCAAATCTTGCCCTTCATTACTCCCACTGTCGTCCAGGTTGTTCATGTAGATCTCATCCATTTATCTGTCACTGGGTGATTCTTGGGTCTTTCCTAGGGTCCTGTTTTCTAGGTAGTCTCCCTGGAGTTATGTAGCAGTCTAGTCATCTTTGTTTTACATCTAGTATCCTCCTATGAGTGAGTACATAGCATGTTTGTCCTTCTGAGTCTGGGTTAACTCACTCAGGATGATTTTTTCTAGATCCATCCATTTGCCTGCAAACCTCATGATGTCATTGTTTTTCTCTGCTGAGTAGTACTCCATTGTGTATATGTACCACATTTTCTTTATCCATTCTTCAGTTGAAGGGCATTTAGGTTGTTTCCAGGTTCTGGCTATTACAAACAAAGCTGATACAAACATAGTTGAGCAAATGCCCTTGTGGTATGATTGAGCATTCCTTGGGTATATGCCCAAGAGTGGTATAGCTGGGTCTTGGGGGAGATGGATTCCCAATTTTCTAAGGAAGTGCCAAAAATTGATTTCCAAAGTGGCTGTACAAGCTTGCATTCCCACCAGCAGTGGAGGAGAGTTCCCCTTGCTCCACATCCTCTCCAGCATAAGCTGTCTTCTGTGTTTTTTATCTTAGCCATTCTGACAGGTGTAAGGTGGTATCTCAGAGTTGTTTTGATTTGCATTTCCCAGATAATTAGGGATGTCGAGCAATTCCTTAAATGTCTCTCAGCCATTTGAACTTCCTCTGTGGAGAATTCCCTGTTTAGTTCTATAGCCCATTTCTTAATTGGACTGTTGGGCATTTTGTTGTCTAATTTCTTGAGTTCTTTATATATTCTGGATATCAGCCCTCTGTCAGATGTGGGGTTGGTGAAGATCTTTTCCCATTCTGTAGGCTGTCGCTTTGTCTTGTTGACCATGTCCTTTGCTCTATAAAAGCTTCTCAGTTTCAACAGGTACCATTGATTGATTGCAATTCCCATCAAATTACCAACACAATTTTTCACAGATCTGGAAAGAATAATACTCAACTTCATATGTAAAAACAAAAAAACACAGGATAGCCAAAAGAACCCTGTACAATAAAACAACCTCTGGAGGCATCACAATCCCCAACCTCAAGCTCTACTATAGAGCTAGCTATAGTAATAAAAACAGCTTGGTACTGGCATAAAAACTGTCATGTGGACCAATGGAATTGAATTGAAGACCCTGACATTAACCTGCATACCTATGATCATATAATTTTTGACAAAGAAGCCAAAAATGTACAATGGAAAAAAGAAAGCATCTTCAACAAATGGTGCTGGCATAACTGGATGTCAATGTGTAGAAGGCTACAAATAGATCCATATCTGTCACCGTGCACAAAACTTAAGTCCAAGTGGATCAAAGACCTCAACATAAATCCAGTTGTTCTGAACCAGATAGTAGAGAAAGTAGGAAGTACTCTTGAATGCATTGGCACTGGAGATCACTTTCTAAATATAACACCAGAAGCCCCAATTCTTAAGGAGCTACAAAAGCTCAGTTGAACTATGTTAGGGTCCATCTTTCAGGCCACAGTCCTTTAGAAAAAAAAAGTGTTCTATCCCCAAACCACTGAAAATAACATGCCTGATATAGGTAGCAGATTAAAATAGAACACTCAACTCCATTTGAATTTTATATAATAAACAAATTATTGCCATTGTTCATTTATCATATTAGCAAGGCCTTTTGTTTTAAACTCAGTCCATCATTCTGCATTTATGATGCATTTATATTATAATTATGTCGAAGTATCCTTACAAAATTACCTTATTTTATCTAAAATGAAGACTGTACCTTCTATATGTTTACCTACTAAATCCGTCAATTCTACAATAGAATAAACCCAATTTTAACAACTAAAATTTTCTGAGACAATTGGTAAATGTCCAGTAGGGGGCAGAAATGCTCTGTGCTAAGAACTGGTGTCCATAAGAATTAAGGTCTTTGTTCAAGAGAATCTCAGGGTATGTGTTCAAATTGCTCTGTATTTATTACTTAGTGTTTCCTGAAATCTAGTACTTTTCACTAAATTTGTAGCCTGTTACATGATTCATAACTGTTGTTTTTAATTTCTTCTTTTTGTCTGTGCTGTTGATGTTCAAACCTAGGGCCTCACATATACTGCACAAGAGCTCACTGTAGGCTGCACAGGCAACATGAAGGTGTAGTTTTCAAAGAACAGACATGGCAGTGAATTTAATTCAACAGCCTGAACGAGTTGACTTGTTTCCTTTGGAAGTGCCCACATTGCTTTGCTGTAGTTTTCACTCACTTTTTTCCTACTATCATTTCCTGGAATTTTCCAAGTCTTCTGACATTTCTCGCAGACTTCTTGGTCCTCCTTATAATTAATCAGTTGAGTATGTGTTATATTATTCTAAAGACTTGGATGCTAGAGGCGAAAACTTATGATTTTAATTTTACTGAAAACACAGAATGAGACTTGCATTTGTAATAACTTTCAGTTAGGTGTGCCTCTCAACAGACTTCATTATGTTCCAGAATAAAGTTTTGTTAAAACATATATCCTGTTAACCACTTTAATTTAGCTTCTTGTTTACAATCTGGGTGACCATTTTAAAGATTGTTGTATAAATTAAGTTTCTGTTTATATATTTAGCTTGCTTATACATGCACACTCATGTAATGTGTTCTGATTAAAATTCATATATTTCAACTTTAACATATATCTAATATATCAGTAAAATTCTAAAGTGGAATTAGCTATACTTCTTTTTACAGAACCTCAAGAAAAATATATTGTCAATATAATTTTATCATAGAATACATAATCTTCATTACTGATTCTTTCTCTTTTCAATTTAATTTAGTTAATGTGAAATAATATATCACAGGACCTAGTCATAACATGAAAGCTAGATGAAAAACGTAAGTGTGAAGAATTTTGAATTTTCCTTGATTTTCCCCCTTTGGGCATCATCAGTCACCATATTCAGGACAAAAAGAAACACTTGTTTCAATTCAATTTTCTACATAATTAAATTTAAAAGACCCACAAAACAACATGAACAACAAAAAATGGGTAAGCAGATTGATAAAATATACTATCATATAAACAAAACTATTTGACACATAGCTGTCTTGAAGAGGCTAGCATTATTATAATGTTGCCCAAATAACACATTAAAATAAGAAATCAGAAGGAAATCACACTCTTCATAGCTCTTGTGTGCCCTGGAGATCTAAAGGCAGATCCTCATGCTTGCTTAGGAAATGCCTCTCCAAATGATCCATCTCTCCAGTCCCATAGATACTTTAAAACATCTAAACGTATACCAGGCACATTTAACATACTTCTCAGTCCTACCAGAACGGAGCCCAATGCTTCCACATAGGCTTGATAAAATTTTTCAGACTATCTTTATTCCTTATAACCATAGAATTTTATCTGGGATGGAAATTAATTTCATAAAGAATTATGCTCCCATGAAGTATTTCATATCACAACGATTACTAATTACTGTATAAAATTAAACTCCATTCAGCTTGAAATAGACTTGTATTTTAAAGGGAGGAAACATACCAATAACAAAACAACAATAACAAACAGAAGAAATATGTAGAACTTCAAGTTTCATGATGTTTATTAAAATTTCAGGCATTGAGTAACACTGTTCCCTGAGCAATGGTAGCACACGATGTGAGGCCTGCAACTGAGACTTCAGTACATGGTGTAGGAGAAGGTGTCCAGGGGATTCTCTGAGCTGAGGTGACCAAGGAGCCTAAGCTGCTGGAATCCATAGCATAGGGGACCAAAAATTAGAGGTAATCAAAACCATCAATGAGTTCACTTCCTAAGGCCAGAAAGTAACCATCCAGAGGAGATGAGCAAACATTGACTTTGAGTCGTAAAGAGTGAGGAAACATATCTATTTGATACTATTAATAATAGAAAATCATGTATTTCATGGAGCATTGGACAGAATGCACCAAAAATCTTCCTTCAATGGTTGGATCTAACGTTTGTTTTTATTTTTTAAATAATTTCAAAAGCCAGACAAAATGATTTTATGATTCCCATGCATTTTTAATGCCTCCCAGAACAATTTGAGTGGATAGCTACGGGGACACAAAAATTAGCCAGCATACAACATGGTTCAATACACATTGTTGGACATTCTATCATGTGTTTTTTAAGGTCTGTAAAAAACCCTACCAAATTATGATTGGTAATGAGAAAATCAAAGAACACTCTAAAATTGGCACAGACATTAAAAAAGCAGGTAACATTAAAACAGGTATTATAAATACATTACAGGTGTCCAAAAGTTTAACTATCATCTGTTCAGGTAATAAAACTAGCGAAGTAAAAAATTAATCCCAATGGACAGTTAGAGTTTAAAATCACATTCTTGAAATGAGAGTATATTGTGAAGCCAAAAGTAAAACAAGTACATACTTAAACACAGAAGCTATTTTGTTTCTATCTGCACAAAAAAATATGAGTAGGAGCTAGAAATACAAAGCTTCTTTGCTCTGACAGTAATGCTGCTGGCTTTTTGAGTCAGAAATCAAGAAAACAATTGTGATCCACTTATCCTTTGTGTACCTGTAAATCAGGTTCAAATGTGACAGAAATGACAACTTTAAATGTAAGAAATCAAATTTACTTTTTTCACATTTTGACTTTGTCCCCTGGATTCAGGATGCTGCTGCATTTCACAGCCCTTTACTATTGATGTTCCAGCTGAATCCAGGACAGTGTCTCCCTATTCTGAAGGCAAGTCCTTTAGCTTTGCTGACATCTGCACATGTTATTCGATAAAATTCTTAAAAACTCAGAACCTCATTGCTTTACAGGGTAATAATTGCTGTACTTATGTGTATATGGTAAGTGTTTACTAAACATAGAGATATCTGCCATATACAAGGACCTTTTTATGATCCTATGACATGGTTCAAACTTCTTATACATGTTATTGGAATATTCTACCACTGAATTGCATGACCAATACGCAATATTCTTTGTAAAGTGGTTATTGCAAATTTTGACTTTTTAAGATTGGTCTTTTATTAAAATATCACCAAACAAATAGATAAAATGTAGAACACATACTTTCCTACAAGTATGTTGATTAATTTAAAACAGCAAGAACAAGAATCTAGTCCAAGTCAAGTTTGGCATTTTGATGGATGTTTTAAAATGTTCATCTATAAACAATGAAATTTTTTCATTTCCAAAAAAAAGCAAAATTCTAACTTATTGAAAATTCACTGAAAATAAATATAAGTTATGTATTAGCCTCTCTATTTTACTTTTTAAACCTAATGTGTTTGAAATTTTTCATATTTTATTAACACTTACTCTGCTATTCAACTTATATTAGCATCAAATACACATAAGCCAACATGCATATTTTAAGTGCCTATTACTCAAAGTTATAATAATTATCAGTTCATATCATAAACTGTTTTGTTCCACACTTGTAAGATACTGGTATATTGTAAAATAAAATACAGAAAACATGCCAATTACCTAGATATATTCAATTAAAGGATTATCATTAAGCAAAGTTTATATTCTTCTGCAAATATAATATATTTTGTTATGTATTTGATAATCACCAATTAATATGTATATGCATTCCTGCTGTAATCATTTATTCCTATTATTTATAAATATATATGAAGAACTCATGAGTCTGAACCCGTTAACCTAGATGGGATCATTGGACACAGTGTGCTCCTGATTCTGAGGAATAAAGAAACATGTAGGCTGGTCTTCAATATGAAGCAGTGGGTTAGGTGTATCTGATGTAAAATAGCCTTTATTTTGTGTTTTATTTATTATCAGAAATTTTAGAGAAATATTCTAGATTAGGGCACGGTATAAATGAGTAATGTTTCTCATTATGGAACTCTAAGACACATTTCTTATAGATTCATTAATCCAGACACCAAATGTACAGGCTTATTAGCCCATTTAAAGCAAGAGTGCAGAGTCTAACAAGAATGCCACTGAAGACAAGAGGCCAGAAGAGATTGTCAGATACAATGAAGCTGGAGTTGCAGGTGGTTTTGAGCCAGGCTGGTGTGGGTACTACTAGCAGCTGACTTATTTTCCATGAGCCATTTCTCCAGCAACTACTTTCAGTTTCTTATGAGATAAAATCTGAATGTGTAAGTCTTTTCTCCCACTCTCACTGCCCTCCCTTCCACCTCCCCAGTGCTGAGATTACAGTGGGAATCATGTTTGAGTTGGTTTCTGCTTTTTAGATTACAGACATTTTGACTAGAATGAAACAGAATCTCAGTGTAGTTTTGACTTTCATTACTTAGATGGCTAAAGATGGAAGAATGTTCTTTAACTGTCTAAGAAGTGTTACAAACTTTCAAGTAAATTTAATCAAATAATTAATACTTGAAAATTGGGTAAAGCCAAGAGTAACACCTTGAAGCTCTACAGAAGAGTTTTAAATCATTAAGAATGGGCTGAAAATTGAAGTGGAGAAAGACTTACAGTCTTAGATGCCATACCTGAGATACTCTTTACATTTTGAAGGTCACAGGGCAATAGTACTTCCATCTATGAAATGTCCATGTATGTGGGTACATGCATATACATGTTTGTGTATGTAAATGTAAATTATTATGAGCTGATTAAAAATCAAGTTACACAGAGATATTAGTTATTAGAGAGCAGTTTTCAGGGAATGTTGGTCTTTTTGATGCTCCCCAGAAAACCTTGGATCTTATCAGATGGAAATTTGAGACTCTTTGTACATGAATCTTGTATTAAAATAAATGAGTCTATAGAGGGTGATTGTTCTAGATGAAGCAAGTTTCATATAATGACTGGCACCCCCTGCATTTTTTTCATACTGAGTTCTAAAATTTTACTAACAAACAAAGCTGACTATCACAGTTGATGGATGATTAAAGAAGGAACAAAATTTTAAACAATGGAACAGAATTTGTATTTATTTGCCTGCTAGCAAATGGAAATGTGGTGTCCTTCCAATAGCAGCTCGGAAATACACTAGTGTGTGGCAGAGACACAAAAGTATGTAATTGGAGACATTATGGTGATAAAAATTTCCATAAACATGAGAATAAGTTCATCCATTACCACACCACACTGGGGTTCTGCTTGACACAGATTTTAAAAGCAAGAGCTCTAATATACATTCAGTCAAGGACAAATAAAATTACATCAGTGTACAAAAAGAATCATAATTAGTGAAGTTATTGCTGCCTATTTTTCTTTCTTTTCTGTGTGATCAGATGCAATGAGTTTACTAGAATGGATTGTCACCATCATAATGATAACAGAATTTCTGTTAGGAAACTGTGCCAATATCTTCATAATCCTAGTGAACGCCATCGACTGTGTCAAGAGAAGAAAGATCTCCTCTGCTGATAGAATTATAACTGCTCTTGTCATCTCCAGAATTGGTTTGCTCTGGGCAATGTCAATGAATTGGCATTCAACTGTGTTTACTGAAAATACAAGCCATGTACAAATAAGAGCTTTGGGTCGCATTACCTGGGCAGTAAGCAACCATTTTAGCAATTGGCTTGGGACCATTCTCAGCATGTTTTATTTGTTGAAGATAGCCAATTTTTACAACCCCCTATTTCTTCACCTAAAAAGAAAAATTGAAAATGTTCTTCTCATGATATTTTTGGGGACTTTCTTTCTTTTTCTTTTGTATCTTGGGGTAGTGAACATCAACAAGATTGCTCTGGTAAATAATTATGAAGGAAATGTGACTTTGAAGAACATACTGAAGGACATCACAAGCCTTTCAAATATGCATCTCTTCAGCCTGATAAATATCATACCATTTTGTATATCACTAACGTGTGTTCTGCTCTTAGTCTACTCCCTAGGGAAACATCTCAGGAATATGAAATTCCATGGCAAAGGATGTCAAGATCCCAGCACCATGGTCCACATAAAGGCCTTGCAAACTCTGGTGTCCTTTCTTTTGTTATATGCCATATACTCTCTGTGTGTAATTATATCAGGTTGGAGTTTACTTAATGCACCAGTCTTCTTATTTTGCATGGCAATTAGTGCTGTCTACCCAACAGGTCATTCTATTATTTTGATCTGGGGAAACCAGAAGCTGAAACAGGCCCTTCTGTTGTGTCTCAAGCAGGAGAGATGCTGACTGAAAAAAATGGAAGCTTTCAAACCTATAGATTAATAACAGAGATATTGTATCTTCTATCTAAATAGAACTAATGGAAATAGTAATTTTTTCTATCCACTACTATTTTTAGAGTGCATGTTATTAAAGAATTTCTAAAACCATCCTTAGGAAAGTCTCTTCCTCAAACTTGCTAAATAAAAGGATACATAGATGCATTTTGGTGATAGCATAAAGCCAAAAAAGATTGAAACAAGCATTCTCTTAATTACTGCTTTCTCAAAAACAACCTAGTTATAAAGAATATAGAAGAAAAATAATGTCATAACCATGGAGCCATGTATATTATCCTCTGTTATTATCTACTTGAACTGCTTATTATCGCTAATAAGTAAATATGTGTTTCCACTACACTGGTCATCATTATAGGTGTAAAGTGAGCTCAGCTTTTTATGTTTCAGCCATTTGTAGATGGCAGGATCATTGGATTCTAAGTCATACAGCAGAAGTGCATATTTAAAACTGGCATTACGTGACAAATAAAAATCAATTGAAAAGTAAATAGCAAAATATCACCAAAATATCACCACTGAAAATTATACTGTACTGGCAGCAACATTTATTTGACCTAACATTGCTGTGAATTACACATTTGTATCAGAGTCATACAATGTGATTCCAGAAAGACATTTTGGTACAGTATTCTAAGATTTTCTTAGCTAGGAGGAGATATCTTTTTAAACTGGCTTTTTTTTTAATGGAAAAATGATGAACTTTATAAAAATAGACATTTATTTAAATTTACTCTTTTAAAAAACTCTCATATAAAATTGTGATGCTTCATAAGAGTCTGATATATTCCAGATTCGATGAAAATATGTTTCACCATTTCCTACTTGTAACTTCATTTACCCTTGTGTGGAAGTTTACAGCAACTATCAACATCTTTGTATCATTGGTGAGTGTACTTAGTGCCTTATTCAACATTGATAGCTTAATATGAAGAGTTCATGCTCAGCACATGTGTAAATATTTTATGGATATAAGAATGTAATCTTCTAGATATATTGCACGAGAGAAGAATCTACTTTCAATAAAAATAAAAAAGAAAAGGAAAAAAACAGGCATTAATTCTTCAAATCTCCTTAGTTCATTTTTACTGCAGAGTAAACAGAATTATCATTTTTACTAGAGAGCAAGCAAAAATTCTTATAAGATACAACACAAGTAGAACTTAGTGATTACAAAATAGAGTAAATTTAGTGAATGTATGTAGTTAGTAGTATAGCTAAATGTCAGATTAATATGAATATGCATGAAGCTTCAAAAGAGATAATTTATATAGCAGTAATGAAAGTTATTTCCTAAAAATCTTTAATTAAAAAGATACGTTCTTAAATTAAAAAAAGAAAAATCTTACTCATTTCAGATTATTGCTTTTTGTATTCATTTTTAAACCTGTAAGGGTAATGAATTGTCTATCATTCCTTCATTTTACATTCTTAAAATTTATGTTAAACTTAATACAAGAAGAATCTTACTTTTTATATTTTCTAAATGTCATCACTGTTAAACAATACAGAAATTGCACATGATCTTTTCTTCATCTACTAAAACCGTACTATGAACTATGTAAGGCAAGTATAGGAAATTTCTTGAGGATCTGGTTTCTTAGAATCTTGTATAAATTGTGGAAATGGGAGACATGTGTTGACATAATCATTGATGGAAAGTTCTAATGTAGACAGTAAAATAGTCCAGCATTGAGTTCTATGCAATTTTCAATTTGAGATGCTATGCTAAGCCATTCTTCCATTTTCATTCTTTTTTAGAATTCTTACTCAAAGTGATATGAGTCAATGCATTTTATCAATATATGTCATTAAGTTTGTTCTTATTTGTCCCCCATACTCACTGCTCTGCCCATTTCTCATATTCTCTTTGTCCCTGGTTTTCTTCCCACCCCTACAAAGTCTCCTTTTCCATCTTCATGTTACAAGTACCACAAACTGAATTATCTTCCATTTCCTTCCCTTGAAATCTTCCCTCCCACTTCATGGGTTCCTTTCTAGTTTTAACACACACACACACACACACACACACACACACACACACACACACACACACACACACCGAGAGAGAGAGAGAGACAGAGAGACAGAGAGACAGAGAGACAGAGAGACAGAGAGACAGAGACAGAGACAGAGAGATAGTGTGTAATTAAATCACAATCCATCTATGGGAGAAAGCAAACAACATTTGTCTTTCTGAATCTAGTCTATTTTGCTTCACATAATGTTCAAGTCTACAAATGTAATGACTTTATTTTTCATCATGTATGTATTATTACATTTTCTTTATCCATTTGTGTGTTGATTTTCCTCTTATCTGATTCCATTTCTTATTCCTTATAGATAATGCAGCAAAATATATGGGTGTACAAATAATGTGCCATGTGTTTGTTTGTTGACTTTTTATTGTAGGCATATACCCATGAGTGGGTCATAATGGTAGTTCAAGTTTTTGAATTTTGGGAAACTCTATATAGATTCCCATATTGGCTGCTCAAGTTTACATCCACCCCAACATTGTATACATACTATTTTTTTTATCCAACTCCTTGCCAGAATTTATGGTGACTTCTTTTTTGAATTATTTATTTATTTTTAGATTATAGTATAATTACTTCACTTCTCCCTTCCATTTCCTTCCTCTGAACCAGCAGTTCAACCTGTGGGTTTGAACCCTTTGGCAAACCTCTACCTCCCAAAATATTTACATTCTGATTTATAACAGTTGTAAAATTATAGTTATGAAGTAGTAACAAAAGGAATTTTATGTGGGAGCTGCCACAATATGAGGGACTGTATTATAGTGTGGCAGTATTAGGAAAGTTGAGAATCTCTTCAAAACCCTTATAGACACCCTCTCCTTGCTCTTTTTGAAATTCATGGCCTCCTTTTACATTAATTGTTATATAATATATACATATATATTCTTAAATACTTAAGTTCAATATGCACAGACTACATGATGTCATTTGTATTATATATTCAGGGTAGATCATTTGGCATTGGATAACCAATTATTCTCTTTTGCTGAGCCTTGGGAAGACTGTTTTTATAACTTTTAGCATGCCTTATTTGCCTATAGCTCTTTGTGTAGTGTTGAGGCCTTGTGGGAGTTCCCCCATACAATTTGGCATGACTATTTTCATTGTTCAGCTCATGTTTAGACAATCATGTTGGTGATATTTTAATGGGTATATTTCTGACATTATTAGGAGATACTATCACAGCAAACTCCCTGACCCACTGGCTCTTAGAATCTTTTCTGCCCATCTTTCACAATATTCCTGAACCTTAGGTACAAGAATTATATTGTAGATAGACACATTAGGACTAGGCTCCACAACTTTGCATTCTGATTGGTTGTGATTTTGTGTAGTGATGTCTTATCTTAATTATACCATTCTTATTTGGGCAAGATGGAATCTCAAAGCAGTTTTAATTTTAATTTCCATGATAGTTAAGAATGTTCAATATGTTTTCAAATATTAACTAGTCACTTCAGCTATCAGTCATTTCATAACTAGTCTGTTCTGTTGGGAAATGTAGTTGCATGGCTCAGGCAATGCATGGTGAAACAATAAACTGAGATCGATCCATTTGAGGCTAGTAAATTTACAGTGACAATCTTGATATGCCTATTTTTCCTAAATAGCTTAGACACTGTGTCATCTTCTTGTAATGGTGCTTGCATGCTCCGTGCAATGGAAGCAAGACCAAGCCATCAGAGAGTGAAGCATTCCTGCAAGGAATCCAAGAGCATCCATCTCCCTCTATTTTCTTCCAGTGGCTTGAAGGTAACAATTTCATGATATTTTTTTTTCAAAAATTACATAATGATCAGTAGGGCCATAAGCATCTTGACGGTGGGTTTGGGTTCCTTACACATCTACACAGCATCTCCCTTTTTTTCTTTTTTTCTTTTTCTTTATTATTATGTGTTTTAAATTTTATACATCAGTCATGGGTTCCCCTGTCCTCTCCCTTCCCGCCCCTACCCCCACCTTCCTCCCAGCCCCTCCCCTCCATTCCCATGTCCTCCAGGATCAAGGCACCCCTGGGGATTCATTTAAACCTGGTGGATTCAGTACAGGCAGGTCCTGTCACCTCCTTCCAGACTGAGCAAAGTGTCCCTGTGTAAGCTCAAGGTTTCAAACAGCCAGCTCATGCACTAAGGACAGATCCTGGTCCCACAGACTGGGTGCCTCCCAAGCAGATCAAGCTATTCAATTGTCTCACTTATCCAGAGGGCCTGATCCAGCTGGGGGCTCCACAGCCTTTGGTTCATAATTCATGTGCTTCCATTCATTTGGCTATTTGTTCCTGTGCTTTTTGCAATCTTGGATTCAACAATTCACGCTCTTGCAGACCCTCCTCTTTCTCGACAGTTGGACACCTGGAGTTCCACCTGGGGCCTGGCTAAGGATGGATCCCTTTATTTCTTAAGAAGGAACAAATAATAAAGACTTTTATATTCTATATTAGGTGACCTCACACTGCACACACTAGAATGCGTTCAGTCCAGATTCCTTTTTGAGAGTTTGGCATAATAGGGAAGTACATAGAAAAGGTGACTACTGACTATTCCAATTACTACCACATATAATTTGGACAAGGTTTAGAAGGAAAAAAATCATCTAAGGAATTGTCACAGATATTAAAACTTATGTTCCAGCATTATGAGGATTTGACTGATGAGACGGTAACTCAGTCATGTTACTCTTTGTCAAGTGTGGTTGTGGCTGTGGGAGAGAGTGGTGTGTGCACACATTTGCTTATATCTTGCAGTGCTGATTTCTATCCTAAAATGAAGACAGTCTTACCTTTGGCTGCTATATACTCCATCAACAATGATCTGTTTCTCTTACGGAAATCATTTATTTTCAACTCTGACAGATTAGACCTTCATACTTGAAGTCTCTAGCCTGCTCAAGTCAAGAAATATTGCCTATGACTTCAGTACATTTTAACTGGCAGAATCATAGCTTTCATAAAACCAAATTCTGTTCTATAAAACATTCTGTTCTTGTTGGCATCCTTGGGGCTATGAAAGCAAGAGTGTTCACAGAAACAAAACAAAAAAAATAGAATTTTCACATGAGGCTTCTCATATTTTCCTATAAGATTATATTTCAGACTTAATTTTAGGTAGTGCTATTACTGGTTCTTTGACCAAAATTATACTCATGTAAGGTAAGTTTGCAATTTCTTCAAAGTCTCCTTTGCATTTTATTAATTTTTTTTATTTATGTAGATAGTTTTCTTTTCTCAGATTGATCTTCAACAAAACATAGAGAAAACCCTAAAAAGTGTACTGGGAAACAGTTCTGTCTAGTCTCTGCCTGATTCTACCTTGGTAGATGCTCTAAATCAATGCCAAGTTATACTCTTCCATGCATTTTAGAAGACTATTTCAATTTCTCTCTTATACTTAATTTAGTTTTATTTAAAAGCTTCTAACCAGATATGGTGTTTCAAACAAGTCTTCTGTGTAAACTGTTTTGTTAGCTTCCATTTAATCTGCCATTTAGTCAGTTATATCTAATATCTGAGAGCTCATCTGTTTCATGGAGTATCTAGATTTCATGAAATATCTGTTTTTATCATTTCAAACTCCATGTAGCTTAATGTGGTTATGAGAGATGAGAGGAAAGGACACATGTATTTGTCTTAAATGAGAACTATTTGTCTCAGGTTGATGACTGGGTACTATGTTTTGCACATGTGGTCTGTTCTAGCTGTTCAAACATTCAGCAAACAGTAAAGAAAGGCTTTATAAATAACGAGAATTGCTATAGATAATATTGCCCTTATATGGTTTCTGGGTATTGATTTTATTACTGGTATATTTATAGACATTATCTGGAATGGGAACATATTAGCAAATGACAAAATGAACTTCCAGAGACTACTGAATGACATGATAAAGGGTCAAAATAGAAGGTCAGTCATTGGTGAATTAAAAACTTTGAAATTCTGAGTGATTCAGTGAAGTAACCATCTATACTTGGTTTTCAGATGAAGTGTTGGTACCTAGTAGGAGTCTAGCAAGGTATGGAATTATGGAGACTGCACTATGCATAGAACCACCAGAAAAGTTACATAGTTTGAAGAATGCTTTCATTTAAAGACTTATATTGGTAAGTTGTGCCATGCAAATATAAAGAAGGCAACTGCTCTATGTATGATTCCATATTAAGTAACTGTTTTGCAGATTGTGTCTGTGTGTCTCATTCTTCCATCTTTTTGTGTCTCATTTTGTGATCTATCTCTCTCTCTCTCTCTGCATTGTGTTGATAGGTGAGCAAATAGTTCTGTGTATGTGCATTGTATTGATATTCGTGTAAACATATATTTGATGGTGTGTATTAATATGTGTGCATATGTGTGTGGAAGCCTGAGGTAAATGATAGATATCTCCCTCAATTGTTCTCTACTTTATTTTTTTGAGACAGAATCTTTCATTTACTCTGGAGCTCACTGGATGCAGCTAGGCTGGATGGTCAGAAAGCCCCAAGAATCTTATCTCTTCTTCCCTCATTCTGTCATTACAGAAACTGTGACAACCCCTGACTTTTACATGGGTGCTAGAGATCAAACTGCAGACCTCAAGCTTTCATGCAGGAACTGCACCTATTGATCATGCATCACAAGACTTCATCTATTCCAATTTTACTTTAGTCTAATGTTTATCTATCATATCCCTGTGCCCTGCATGGATTGGTCTTTGAAACCTACAGGGGTGACACATGTGTGAATAAATGGCAGACACATACAAAACAGTTGGGATTGAGTGTGCTCTATTTGCTTTAATGGAGCAGTATCTACTAGGGAACCAAGAAACTCACCACGTTTATTGTATTCAGCACAAGGGGGAGGGATTAGTTAGTCTCAGTAATAGACCTTTGTAGGGAAGCAGTCTCAGGTAGTAGTCTGCTTGGAGGGGGATGTTGTGTTTGGGAGGAAGATGCATTGGCTGCTTTTTGTCTCACAGGGCAAATTTTTTGTAAACAATATTACTTGGTCCTGCAAGAGTGTTTTTTCCTGCCTGAGACTGACCCAGGGAGGGCTTTGCCAGTTCCCATAGGTCTGAAGCATTGTGAACCTTGTCATGTCTGTGTCCATGTTAAAAATACACATTCACTTTGGACTTCATCCACTCCCTACATATATCAAAACAACTAACAAAACTCTATATTTTATGGTGCTTGCTATAAAATAAATTTTTCCTCAGGATACAGAGCAAGGCCTGCTTCAATTTGCTGTTCCATGAAATCAGAAGAAATGTATGGCTGGATGGATATAAAAACACCAGGACATGAGCCAGTCTTTGCCACTATACTGTCTATGGTGGAACTGGCCAGCAGCATTGCAATGTTGCTGGTATAAAACATCATAGAGAAGAATAGAAATGAAAACATAGTTTTCAGAGGTCTTACATGGGCCTCTGTGCTCAAATCCCTAGAACGAATTGCATGTTGTTTCATCTTCCTGGTGTTTGGCTCCATAATGGAAGGATTAAGGGAAGGAATAAGGTCAGAGACAACACAAAAATGATGACAGGAATAATGTTAAGGGGAACATGATAGCTGAAAAAAAAGCAGAGCATTGTTACAATTAAGTATTAAGTTTTTATCAATTTTTACATATTCATGTTATCACTCAATGTTTCTGTACAAATGAGAAATGTCAAAAGATAGATTGTTTCTGGGGCTGTTAAAAGAAGCACCTTATGAGTTCTCCATTTCATCCACAGGAGAGGGGATTAGAGAAGTTGCCTCTGTTAAAGAAATAGAATTCACTGAGGCAGGTGGTACAGGCTATGAAGAAACAGCTAGGTCCTCACTAGAGGATGTCAAAGTTATCACTATATTATGAAAGGAAAAGTGTGTGTTGTAGCTTAATTCAAAAAAGATATATGAAACTGTTGCCTTCAGAAAACATATCTCAGACAGAATCAAGCAGGTAAGAATAAAGTCAACTAGCAAAATCTTCTGGCTCCTGTCCCAGTCAATGATGTTCATCAGTATGATGAATCAATTTCCAAAAATCCCCATTATGAATTCTACAGCTGAAATCATCACCAATGAAATCTTTACTGTGCCTGACATGTTGGTCAAAGAGAATTTCTGCTTTCAATAACCATTTGCTGAAGGATTCTGGTTGGAGGGGTGTAAACTGGCATATTCCAAGCATATTCAAATGTGGTGATATTATGTTCCTCAATATATTGTGAACACTAAATAAACTTATCTGGGGTCAGAAAACAGAATAGCCACTAGACAGACATAGAGGCCAGAAAATGGTGGCACTCACATCTTTAATCCAGCATTCCAGAGGCAGAGATCCATGTGGATCTCTGTGAGTTCAAAGCCACACTGGAAACAGCTAGGCATGGTAACAAGAGCCTCTAATCCCAGGAAGTGATGGCAGGAAGCAGAAAGTTATTTAAGGTATGAGGACAAGGAACTAGATCCTGGTTAAGATTTTAGGCTTTTAGCAGCAGTTCAGCTGAGATCCATTTGGATGAGAACTCAGACAGAGGCTTCCAGTCTGAGGAAAAGGATCAGGTAAGGAATTGGTGAAGTGAGGAAGCTGCGACTTGTTCTGCTTCTCTGATCTTCCAACATTCACACCAATACCTGGTTCCAGGTTTGTTTTTATTAATGAGACCTGTTAAGATTTGTGCTACAGAGATGTGTGATGAATGTCTTTCTTCTCTTTCAGGGATAAGTCCCAAAGGCATGCTCCAAATGAAATGTCATTTAAATAGTAAAATTTGTACGTGCTTTTCTTAAGGGTATCAACTAATGATATTTAAAGTATACATTACATCATTTAATGCTATTGGAAGTAGTTATATTTTTGCATGTGAGGTTTACATTATAATTTGTGTGTTTATTTGCTAAGGTGAGAAGTAGAGATATGTGGTATTGTGTTCCCCACAATATTATGCACCCTAATAAATTTATCTGGGGTCAGAGAACAGCCAACCACTAGAACAAAGCCAAAAATGATGGCTACAAAATGGGTCAGTGCAAGCCATAGCAGAAGTTGGGCGGTGGTGGTGCATGCCTTTAATCCCAGCACTTGGGAGGCAGAGCCAGGTGGATCTCTGGATGTTCAAGGCCACTTTAGAAACAGCTAGGCATGGTGACACACATGCCTTTAATCCCAGGGAGTTACGCAGAAAGTAGAAAGATATATAAGGCGTGAAAACCAGACACCAGAGTTAGTTAAGCATTTGGCTGGTTTAGCGTTCAGGCTTTGGAGCATCACAGTTCAGCTGAGAACCATTAGGATGAGGACTCAGAAGCTTCCAGCCTGAGGAAACAGGATCCCCTGAGGAACTAGCATGGTGAGATAGCTGTGGCTTGTTCTGCTTCTCTGGTCTTCCAGTGTTCACCCCAATAACTGGCCTCAGGTTTGATCTTATTAATAAAACATTTAAGATTCATACTACAGAGATATATTTGAAAAATATATTTCTAGTGCCAGCATTTCCTTAAAATATACTGACTTGGACCTGCTTTTGTATTAAAGCCACTCATTATATGGATAGTTCTAGAGTGTGTGTTCAACATATATCTTCTATACTAACTTCACCCCAAAATCATATGAAACACTAAAAACTTAACAAAATGTAGAAAACTTACAGTTGATTAAAGTTTTTTAAATACATAACAGTTTTTGAATGTGTCACAACACGTACACAAATACAAGTTATCTGAAGTAGTAAATCTTAATTCTCTGAGGCTAGTGAGGTGAACTAAATTTAACTCTCTGGGGCCCGTATAAGAACAAGAACACACACACACACACACACACACACACACACACACACACACACACACACCATCTTCTATCATCTGTCTCAATTCTGTCTTTCTATTTTTCAAATGAATAAGAACAATAAATACAGGTAAAAAACATTGTTTTTCATCTCCCTTATATGATTAAAACAAAGTCATCCCAATAACCAACATGCATTCACATCTAAGTAACTTGTTATAGATTAATAGACTGCAAGCAAGTAGGGTATTTTTCTCAGCTAGTTTTTTTATTGGCAGGCAGCATATTGTGTTTACAAAGAAAGAATCAATCACTTTATTACTTATCTTGAAAGGTAATCTTACAAGGAATCTTAAAAGAATCACAAACCTAAACAATCAGCTCTACTTTCAAATTTTAGGGTGCATACATGCTCATCATCACTTCAGGAAGCTGAGGGCAGAAACAAAAAAGGAATTAATCATCATCTTTCATCACTAACCAATTCTAGCAAGAAAGGCATGTCGGCTAATAATAATTGGGCTGCTTTGCTCTTGTTCCCTGACCTTAACAAGTCTCTCACTCAGGTATGTACCTTTCTAAAACTTTACATTGTCTTCTTGAGTTTTTCTCCTCAAATATATTTGATTAAAACATCTTAGTCTAAACTTAAGTCATTTTTAAAATTTTGTTTCAGCTATGATGCACTCTGAAACCTATAAACACATCCTAAAACAGTAAGATTTAAAGAATTTAAGATTGAGGATGGAGAGAGGGCTCAGAGGTTAGGAGCACGGACTGCTCTTCCAGAGGTCCTGAGTTCAATCTCAGCAACTACATAGTAGCTCACAATGAGATCTGGTGCCTTCTTCTGGCCTGTAGGCATACATGAGGTCGAACAACATATACATAGTAAATAAATTAATTAATTAAAAAAAAGAATTTACCAACAAACACAACAAAGATCAAATACATGTCATTTGCCAAAAACAAAAAAGATATGGTTGGAAAAAAATCAAATCATATACATTTTGTCTCAGGAAAGCAAATAATTAACTTTCTAATTCTTAAAATGTAGAACTGTTCATTCATATATGAATACACACAAATCATACCATAATTGTTCACACATTTTAATCCTCTTCTAGCCTAACATTTATTCAATTATTAATGCAGTTTTAAAACAAATTATTCTGTTTTGTGGTGCATTTGACAAAACAAATTCTCATTGATTTAAAATTTTACTTGTAAATCAAAATTTCCATATCTAATGCAAATAATGTAGAACTACTTTCCTTTGATTTAAAGCAAGCAAATATTTTGAATAATGTCCAATAAGACAGAATGAAAGAAAGAGGAATAGGTAAAAGGAATGGATGTAACTTGTGTGGTGGCACATGTCTTTAATTCCAGCATTCAGGGGCAGGGGCAGGTGTATCTGTGAGTTTGAAGTCATTCAGGTCTACATTGTGGGTTCCAGGATATCCAGGCCTCCATAGACAGACTTTTTCTTAAGAAAGGGAGAGTGTACAGGATGGATGTAAAGTCTTTATTATTCTTCCTCCCCGCTCCCCCAGAGCATCACCAGTCACACCAGGCCTGATCACAATATATAGAGAATGTGTACTCTTTGATAGACTTCAGCTTCTTCAGAATATAGAACATGCCCTGCTTCAATTTTTTGTTCCATGAAATCAGAAGAAAAGGATGCCCAGATGCATCCAAAAATACCAGGCTGTGAGAAAAAGTCTTTACCAACACACTTTCTACAAAATAGATAAGATCTTGTTGGACAAGATTTGAGAATGCTGCTTATAAAATGCTTAATAAAGAAGAATAAAAATGAGACTATAGTTTTCACAGATTTCATATAGACCATAGGGTTCATATCTCTAGCATAAATGCCCTGTAGTTTTATTCTTCTGGTGTGGCTCCATAACAAAATTATTAGAAGAAAAAGCTAAATCAAACACACTACAAAATGATTATAAGAAGCAAGTTAATAAGAACATGATATGCTAAAAAAAAACACACGTAGAGTCTCCATAAAATGAATTAAGTTTTTTTTATATGTTTGACTATTCTTACATAAGCTATTAGTCAATTTTCCATGAAAATCAGAAACATTGATCAACAGAGTGCTTGTTATTCAATGAAAGTGTCTTGTTATTTCTTTGACTCACGAGGGGTATTGAAGAAGATGCATGTTTAAGGGTATAGAAGACACTGAGGTAGGTGGTGCAAGGTGTGCAGCAATAATTGGATCTTCTCCAGAGGATTTCAAAATCAATAAAGACAATCTTAGACTGAAATAACTTTCCATTGCTTGCATCAAAAGAGACGCATGCAACTATTGTTCACAAAAACATATCCTAAGGAGATTCAAGCAGGCGAGAATACAGTCAGCTAGGGAAATCTTCCAGATGCTGGCCCAGTAAGTTCTGTTGATCAGCATGAGGAATTCATTTCCAAAAGTTCCCATTGTGATTTCTACAAATGAAACTATCATCAGTAAAGTTTCTGGCACAGTGGGCATGCTGATCATAGAAAAATGCTTGCCTTCCTTCATCACTGACTGACACATTTCAACTTCAGGAGTAGAAATAGGTTTATCCAAACCTGAGATGTGTGATGAATGTCTTCCTTCATGTATTTTGTATTCAGAAAGCTCAGGAAGCATGTTCCAAGTGAAATCTTACTGAAATAGTAAAATCTACATGAATATCAACTAATGATTTTCAAGTAAAAAATTTGTGTTCTTGATGCTCTTGGCATTGGTTGTATATTACATGTATATGTTTTACACTGAAATTTGAGGCCAGACTTTTTGTTGAATCTGGGGATTGAAACTCGGATCCTCATGCTAGCAAAGAAAGTGCTTTACTGAACCATCTTCCCAAGTCCCAGAGTCTAGATTTTAATCTTCGTGTATGTGTGTCGAGCTTCTATAGTTTTGATTGCTATTATGTTTATTTAAATTTTCTAATTTACTTCCAAAACAAAATGATAAAGTACAAGAAATTGTTTCAGTGAGTGAAAATTTTGCTTATGCCTACAATGACATTGATTTGAGATAACTCTCAATTGGATGATGATTAAAATCTTCATCCTGGCCAGATGGTGGTGGTGCACACCTTTAATCCTATCACTCAGGGGACCGAGGCAGGCGATCTTTGTGAGTTCAAGGCCAGCCTGGGCTACAGAGTGAGTTCCAGGAAAGGCACCAAAGCTACACAGAGAAACCCTGTCTCGAGAAAGAACAGAAAAAAAACTTCATCTTGGGTCACACTATGTATCTCAGCCTGGATCCAAATATGAATGCATCAGCCTACTTACTTTTCAGTTAACAGGGATATGATATCATGCCTAGAGTAAAAAGTATGCATTCAGAAAGTCTTATTCTTATATCTGTATAAAAGAGCACATTCTTTTAGTATTGTTTTTAAATTTTTGAGGGATTTACCATGTATGGAAGATTCTAGAAATTATATATTTTTAAATATTTATGCTTGCCTAGAGCTCTACCACTGAGTGACTTCTATATGCCAAATGTGTTGTGTGACTACCTTATGGAACAGTGAGTTTCTAATGCTTTTGCCCACATCTCAGCTGCCTCAGCACCAAAAGACAGGCCTGCCTTAAGTTAGCATGTCCCAGAATCAAGATAAATGAGTGGCTTGAAGGGTAGAAGAGCCCAACAGTTAGGCTAAGCATATGATCTAGTCCTTTCGGATGTACCATTGGAAACAAGGATATAAAAAAGGATATGAAATAAGAGGCATAGAGGAAGAGGAAGGAGACCATAATTCTCAAGGCGTTCATGTGGGCTTTTGTACTGGGGTCTTGTTCCCCTCTGAAATTTAGCTGCATCTTCTGGAGATGTTTCCACAAGGAGACAATAAGCAGAATGGAGGAGATTAGGGCCATCATGAATGGGGTTAAAGAGAACATAATCATCTTGAATAAGACTAGCTGTGAAAACCTCCTAAAACCAGTTGTTCTGGAATTCCAGGTCGTGTTTCTCTCATATTGACACATCCACTCTTCTGTGTGCTTGTTTATTTGTATTATATTGAACAGCAAGAAGATCACATTTCCCAGAAGGATTGTCAGAAGCACTTGATTTACTCTCCATTTCAGGTAGAGAAAAACAGGCCTGGAGAAACTGGCTATTTTGAGCAAATAAAAGATGCTGAGGATGGTGGCCAGCCACAGACTGAAGTGATTGGAGACTCCCCAGGTCAACATAAAAACCCTTAGTTCTGTTCCAGCCACAAATGAAAATGAATACTGCAGATATTTTAGCCATGCTAGTAATATTTCCCAGATCAAAACAGTTCTGGAAATGGCCAAGAAAAGCAGGATCCAACCAATGGAAGAAAGCGTTCTTTTCCTGACCAAGTCAATGCAGTTTGTCAGCACTATGAATCCATTACTCAGATTTCCAAATATAAACTCTGCAACTATGACAGTAGTGAAGATGCTGTACAAGATACTTTCCATGTTCAGACAAAGATTCACTGGTGGTTATTTGCTACACTGAAATGGCTTGCATATTCTCAAACTCACAGCTAAGCTTTCAACTTTTGCTTCTTTTGTAATGACTGGACTTAGTGTCAACGAGAGTATTGAAGGTTTGCTAATGATTCCACACGTGTTCTTGTAAAATAATTTTCTCTGATCTCAGTGAGGGCTATGATATTTATATCCTTCTAGAGTGTGAAGTGTGGCACTGAAGATCGTGCAATATATCCAGGTGTCATTTGTTAACATGCAAACAGATATATATTATCTTTCACTGTTTCACTGCTTTGCATTGTCTCTGCAGAAAAAAATTTTATTATAGCAGCTTAAGTTCTAGGGGACAAAGATAACAACACTATGATTAATACAGAATTTAGCTAAGTGATACACTTTGAGTCTATCAACATAACTATTGATGACTTACAGACATATAGAAAGTGCTCTGTAGCACTCTGTGAGTCCTCAGTTTCATATGGAGCTATCACACCTTTTCCAACAACTGAGATGCAAGAGGCTCATGTACAAATCCCAAGCTTCCTCTTGGACGCTTCTTACCACCCAGTGATGCTTGCTATGCCTAGGAACCACATGCTTTCACATTTTATCTACTCCCCACAGCATGCACTGTTTTTCTGACCATAGTTGACCAACAACCAAATGTAAACATATTAGCAATGGTTAAGAGAATAGCAAAGGCTGTGGACTATTGTCTCAAAAAGAGTATTTTTAATTAAAATTAGTTTGTGGGGACTGGTGAGGTAGCAGAGATTAAGATCACTTGATGCTCTTGCAAAGGACCAAGGTTCAACTCCCAGCACCAACAAGGAGGTTCACAACCATCTGTAACACCAGTCCCAGAGCAACAAATAACATCTTTTGGCCTCTACAGGGACTACATTCATGTGGTGGGTAAACATGTATTTAGGCAGCTACTCATACACATAAAATAAAAATAAATAAAATACTTTCATTAAAAAGATTTGATTATGGCACTTTTCTGCTCAATAGCCTTTAAAGTCTTTAAATATCACTCATAAAAGTGCCAGGTTCTTCCAGTGCCTTTGAAGTATTAAATAATTGGATCTCTCATTTCTTCCTCGGGTCTCATTCCCTCTGGTTTCTCTCGGGGCTCTATATCTACCACCCTAATTTTCTTGCTCTTCTACATATTTATTTATTTCCAATATTATCACCTTTGTTCCTTGCTATTTCTGTGTTTGGAATGTATTTTCCTCATGAAAAGCATGGCTCCCTTCCTTTCATTTTTAGTATACTTTACAAATATTATCCTCTCAATGAGTTGGTTCTATTGCAACTTTATATAAAAGGTGACTCATGTATGACATTCTCAGTAAGTAAAATTTAAGATGAACTATTTGTGATGGTTTACTGTTATGTTTCAATACGTAGTATTAGTGTGTAACATAAAGAGGCAATTGTAGTTGGTCATAGTGTTGTATGCTAATTATTTCACCACTTGGGACTCTGAGTCAAGATGATGATGAGCACAACACCAGTCTGGGGTACATAGTAAGATGATGCTTTAAACAAACAATAAAATGAACAAAAATAAACTTTTAAAAATGTGATTAAAATATAGACCTAATAATATAATGAACAGAATGCAAAGATACAATATTATAATATACTTAAGTATGGTCAACTGATATCCAATAAAGTATAAAATTGAAAGACTAGTAAAAGACAATCTTTGTGGCACATTATACTGTGGCAGTTTATAAATGTATTTTATAAATCAGTGTTAGCCTGTATTATAACAACAAGTCTCAACCAGTTCCCCATTGTTTACTTACAGCAAATACAATTTTGGTCATCAACTTAAATATAAAACCTGAATATATAAAACTGAAAAGCCTGCAGAAAATAGTTTTCTTAACATGGGTTGTCCATAAACTTCTATAGGAAGGTAAAGTTGTATTTCACCTCTGAAAGACAGGCTAAACAAAGTGGGTAGGAAGCCACAGGCTGGAAGGAAATAAATCTGATAAAAACAAATGTCCAGGCTGCATAAGGACTAGTTAAAACACAATAAAAATTCAACTCAATAAACCAAATGAGCAATCAGGCAAATCCATTGAAAATAATGTATGAAGGCCAAATACCAAAAGAAATATTCAACATTATTCTCTGAAGTGAGAGGTAATTAAAATTCTAATACAGCCAAGGAGATGGCTCACTAGGTAAAAATGATTTCCATGAAGCCTGGAGAAGTGAACTTTGTTACAACCCATTTAAAATAGCTCAGCACTGTGACTCTTGCCTATATCCCCAGTGCTGTGGGTAGAGACAGAATTAGGAAATTCTTTGTGCCTTGCTGGGCCACCAGGCTGTCTGAATCTACCAGCTTCAAGTTTAGGGAGACTTGTGCAGCCTGCAAGACCAGCTCTCAGTGCTGTACCCAGGGTTACTCAGAGAATTCTTTTCAGAGTGGGGGTAGAAAAATGTCCTATGTGTAAGAAGACTCACATACATGATCTGAGGGTCATGCTTTTTATTGTTCTTCAGCTATAATTCTCTTTATTCCTTTCTTCTCTTTTATTCCAATTCTCTAGTTCTAAATCATTAGTTCCAATTCTTTCTATTCCCTCCTGTCCCAATTACCAACAGTTTATATACACATTCAACAGCAAACTTTTTTTAATAAAAAAAGTTACAAAGGCTGTATTGGGGGAGTGAGTAGCCATGGCAATGCCAGGCCTTGAGGTCCTTTGTGTGCCAACTGTGATCTGAGGCCAGGGGCACAGTGCCTGGTGAGACAAGCTGCTGAGGAATTTGTACAGGGAGTGAATATGGTCTGTGCCATCAGTCAGACTTGGCAAGTGAAGAATTGGCATAGTATTTTAGGTTGCTTTCTGCTAAATAACCTTGGTTAGACATCTGAGTCTCTGTCCTTGTGCATATCTGTAAAGTTTTAACTTATGATCCATTTACAGTAACACTCAGTCTAGTTTGAAACTGCTCTCAGCTTTCAAATCAGCTAAATGTATGTAGTTTGTCTTAGACTGAAGAGATACTGTCGTTTTCTTATGTTAGTTTGAGTTAAAGAAACAAAAGGGGCTTTTAAATGTCTTACAGTCCTCATGGGACAACAGATCTAGTTATGAAGCACGTCATAATATATAGTCTACTTATCAAAATTACACAGTTTAATGAAAAGTCATCCTTCTGACCACCCACAAGTATATGTGCCCAATAGATGGAATATATATATATATATATATATATATATATATATATATATATATATACATACATAACATAAACACACAAGCTGTGAGAAAATACCCATAGCAGTCTTCCAAATCATTGTTTTATTAGTATGTGCTTATAGTTATCCAATATAGTATATCCCTCAATGATTACCTTGTGCTAAAAAAAAAACCCAAAAGTGAAAACCATGGGTTTATAGTAACTGTGTTTCTGTTCATTGAATTCTCATGAACTGTACTCTTGATATTGTTACTCAGTTATTTTGTAAGCCTTATTATTTATTTTAGGGCTTCAATGCTAACATTGTAAATTTTAGCCTCTAATTACCATCTAACTATCTGAACAATATCTTCTGTAATACTGAAAATTGGTATACTGAGTATATTTTAGAAAATTGTATAATTTTTTCAATGTCATCTATCATATCTTTCAAAATGATTCTCCAAATTTATACTGCTACATTAATCAATAATGTCACAACATATTTCAACATTTATTAGTTTGTGTTTTAACTTTAGCTCTGTTTTGTAGGCTTCATAAGTTATTTTTTGGAATTTCTTAGAATGAAGCATTGAATGTACAATCTAGGTGTGTTCTTTTCCTGATTCCCACTTCTTTTGAAACACTCTTTTATTTCTCCACAGTGGCTTGCTCCTGTGAGATCTTGTGGAACTCCATGAAACTTTGGACATTCTTGATCCATGCTCTTCAAGTTCAAATTCATAAAAGATTTTTACCCATTCCTTGTGTTTCTGGTACAGTTATTTCAATAGGTGCAATGGAAATTCATTCCAGTTCTTATTTAAAGGTTGAAATCTGTTATGAAAGTTTTTGATAGTTATAGTATACCATTTTCTCATGAAGATACTTAAAGGATGGGTCTCAAATTTGAAAAGAATTCTTAATGATCTGTACTTTCAATGATATGATTTTATTGTACAGAATAAAACCTTATAAAACCATAAATGTGAATGTTTATTTTAATGTTGGTACTGTTAACAAAAGCTGAATTAATTATTATTATTAGAGTGGGCATTTTAAAGTTCATTTTAGGACTAAATAATTATATTCACATGCACAAATCTTTATATGTACATATATATTACAAATGAACATCTATAAAAATTTTCATTTATTTGAATTCTATATTATTTTGATGCTACTATACCCCAATACAATTAAAATTATTTTGTAGGGTAGTTACTAATTTAAAGTATTTTTCCAAATTACCATGATATATTAAATAATATATAAACAATGTTGAAACACTTTCTATTAATTTTAAACATAATGGTTTGGTCAACAGTGGATTTAGTCAATAATGAACATAATGATAGGAAAAGAGGATTTGCAAAAATATATAGGAAGTCCTTCATCTTTCTTCCTTCCTCTCATTTTTCTTATCTTAGAAAATTATCAACCATATTGGATGCATTTACTGAAATGAGGGATAACCACTAGACACACCAGCTTTATCAACACATAGTGCAATGCCTGTATTAATTTTCTGTCCTATAAAATCAGGATAAATGGATTAATAGATGAATATAGAAATGGTAGGATATAAGCAAAAGTCTGTGCGACTACATTGTCAAGAATGTAATATGTCAACATAATCATATTGCATGAGATTTATTCATTGTGACATGTTTTTGCATCTGATCCATTCACCATTTATGCTGCTGAGACCTCATCAAAAATCCAGAAAATGCTGCGTGTAGCTTGAGTTTATGATTAGTGTTTAGTTTTCCAATGAATCTCATGAATATAAATTATTTAGCAAGCTCACAAAATTTAATAAAATGGAAAAGCCTATTACATATTTTAAGACTTTTATCAGTTGCTTTTATGTTGCTGTAAAAAATGCCTTGACAAAAAATAAGCTATAAAAGAAAGGGTTTCTATTGACATGTATTTCCAGGGAGGATACAGTCAATTATGGAGGAGAAAGACTGACAGCAGGAGCAGAAGGCTGGCCTGACAGTCAGGAAGCAGGCTGATCACATTTTATCTATACTTTGGAAGCAAGCTGAGAAGGAGAATAGGAAGCAAGTCCAGGTTACAATGACATATATTGTTTAGCAAGAGTGCATTTTCTAAAGGGTCCATAACTTTCCTAAGAAGCACCACCATCTTGGAACCACGTGGTCAAACACTTGTGTCTATTTCATATGCAAACCAGAACAAGATTCTAATCTTCAATGCTTGTGGCAGTTTTAACACATGACATTATTTGCTCTTCTTTCTGTAGACAATTGTATCTATGTCTTCCCTTCTTAATTCTAATATATGTTTTCTCTCTTTTTTTTTTGATGACTTTAACTAAAACAGAGAATTTGGGAGCTAAATCATAAAATATCATGGGATTATTTTACTGCTAACTGGAATGTTTGCTCCTATAGAACACAGCTTGTAAGGTAAAGTGGTCTGACTATTATGAGCCCGCAATATGCAAATCACATGGAGAAATCAAACATAGGCACCCTGGCAACTGTAGTATCTAAGTTCTGCTTTTGATTCCATTCCAGAAACCAAGTTTATATACAATGTTTATTATATTTGAATGTTCCAAAGGAATACATAACTATTAGTCACATCATACACATGGGTGTTGCTATGGTCTGTACCTGAAATATCCCACTCTGGGTTATATTTTGAAGTACTCATGATAAATTAACATATTTGGATAAGTCAGGAACCTTTAGGAAAAAGGAATATTATCTTGTGGAACTTAGTCACCAGTGATAAGTCCTTGTAGGTTTAAACCCACCTATTGTTCTTCCTTGTTCTCTGATCTCTGTTCTGCCGTGTTGTGAATAGCATCCATTGCACCTATCAGCATGAATTCAGCCATGCTGCCATGATTTCCTGGAGAACCATGATCTAGATTAAATGAAGTCATGAGTTAAAATTAATCTTCAGTTACATATAATGTTTCACTGGGTGATTATTGTCATACAAAAGTTATTTTGTAGATATTTAATTTAGATTAAATAATGTCAAATAATACTAAAAATATAACTTCTTAAAGTTATTAAAAATATCTCAAGTACTCAGCATAGTCAACACACTGTTGATGCTTCTGCCATTTTTAAATGCTGCATATCACTTCTAATATGAAAAATGTCTACTTTCATTCCTACTCATTCAAATGTTTTTGCCTAAGGCTCAAACAGTAAGGAACAAAAAGAAGACAGCATTTCAAGGCCTGTCTACTAACTAACACATATAATCCAGAAGCATAAAGAAATGGTAAAATGATGGTCTATTACTATGAAAGTCTGGAATGCTATTATTGTATATAACTAAATTGCTGGGATAGAATAATAGCTGTTTTCTAACTGAAAATCCAAAAATCTGACAGTTATTCAGTCCATAAAGTTGGATGTCTCACCTGGTCTTCAGTTTATCTTGGAATCCCTTAGTAGTAAGTTCTAATATCAGCAAGGAATGCATGCCTCATCATCAGGATAGTTGAACTTTCCAGGGAGAGTGAGGGCAAGCATACAAAAGGCATTTTTTTTAATGCAGGCTGACATGAGAGCATGGCCTATATAAGGGATTGGTCTTCCAAACTCAGATAACTAGCATTTCCTACCTCAAACGATCCAATCAATAAAAATCTTTTACTGTTGTTCATAGCTCCTTGAGTTTAATTTATTCCAGATGTAGTCAGATCAATTCCCAAGATTAGCCATCACAACTACTCGAGATTTACTCTCAACCTATTCAGAATGGCCATGGTCAGGAACGCAAATGACAACAGATATGGGTTTAGATGTGGGAAAGGGGGGGCATTTATATATTGTTGGTGGGCATGCAAACTGATGCCGCCACTTTGAAATTAATCTAGACTTTTCTTTTAAAAAGAAACCCTAGAACTATGTTATGACACAAATGTACAACTCCTGAGCATATATGCCAGAGCTTTATATCTTACTATAGAGACAATTACATATCTTAGTTCACAGATATTCTATTCATAATGTTTGTGGAAAGGAATAAATGTACATTTGATAATGAATATTGAAAATGTGGTCCAAACACAAAATTAGTCATTAGTAATCTGCAAAAAAATTGAAATCATGAAATGTTCAGATAAATAATGGTACTGGAAAAATTACACTGTCTGAGATCATTCAAGCTCCACCCAACCACCAAACAAATGATGCATGTTTTCTTTCTTATGTGTCCTAACTTAAAATACATTTTTGCGTGTTTTACCAGGAATACACACAGAATCAAAGAAACCTGAAATGGATCATTGTGAGGGAGTGCAATGCATTAAGGGAGGTTATAATAGAATATAGGTAAAATAAAAGCAGAGAGAGAAAATACTTGTATAAAGAAGTTTAAGCATGTAGTAGAGTTATTAGGAAACAGAGGATTAAGTTATGTTTGATGAAAATGAACTATGAATGGAAAATGTTGCATAGGAACCTATATTATTTAATATGAGTGAATATTACAGCAAATATGAGAGATGGGGGAGGGGTACTGGGAAGTAAAGATTTAAGAAGACAACATGTATAAAGAGGGTAGGTAGTGGTTTATCCAAGCTAAGAATGCGTAAATACCTTATGAAAACCCACTACTTTATTAACTAATTAAAATTTTAATTTTATGAAGAGTGTCATGCTAGAAAAATTGGCCAGCAGTTCAGAGCATAGTGCTCTTGAAGAGGACTCAAGTTCTGTATCCAGTATCTAGTTAAAATTGGTCACAACCAACTAAAACTGAAGCTCCACAGGATGCAATGCCTATGGCATCTATAGGCCCCTACAGACACATTGACCCCATATGCATGATTTTTAAAAGCATCATGCATCTGTACTGCTTGTTGCTTTTTGCCCAAAGGACTTAACATCCTACTCTACAGATACTTCTACAGTTGTATTAGTCACTACTCTATTTACAATGTGTAGGAAATGGAAACAACCTACAGGACAACAGGTGAATGGATAATGAAAATATGGTAATACTCAATGGAATGCTCCTAGCTAGAAGAAAAATGAAATCACGTAGTTTGAAGGTAAATAGATGGACCTATAAAAGATCGTATTGACTGAGATAACTAAGACTCACAAAGACACATGTCACATGTTCTTTCTCATCTAAGGCTCCTAGCTTCAAATTTTCAGATGTACATATCCTGGAATAACTGCAGAAATTAGGAAAATAAAAAGGGGCCATTGCCAGAATACAGGGTTTGCAGAGAATTACAGAGGAGAATAGCAAGGTACAAGTGGTTTAACTAGGAAATGGTAAAACAAATGTCTCTAATTAGGGAGTGGGGATGAGTAAATACAGAAAAATAAGAGAGTAGAGTAACATTAATGAAGTCTGAAAAAAGAATCATACTATGATGTATCTAAAAATGCTATAATGCATGTAGTTTTGTGGTATAAATATACATACACAGTTTAAATGAAAATTTCTCATCTGGGTTAACAACAGTCCCTCCTAGACCCAAAGACTGTCTTATAGACCCAACACCAAGCCATCAACTCCCTCTTTTGTGTGTTTTTAAATTTAATTTATTAATTTTGTATCTAACCACAGTTTCTCCTCCCTCCTCTCCTCCCATTTCTCCATCTCCATCCTCCCCTTTACTCTTCCTTTGCTTCTGTTTAGAAAGGAGAATATCTCTCATGGGTGCCAACAAAGTGTGCTACATCAAGTTGCAGTAAGACTAAGCACTTCCCCTTGTACTAAGGCTGGGCAAGGCAATCCAATATGAGGAATAGGTTTTCAAGAGCCTGCCTAAGTGTGAGTGATAGCTCCTCCCATTTTGTTTGGGAGGCACCATGCAGTGGGAGCGGGACCTGTCCTTAGTGCATGAGCTGGCTAAATTTGAAAAATACAATTAAAAAAAAAAAAGAAATTCTGAAAGTGGAAGAAATAGCCTTCTCCAGTGAAGAGTACACTAATTGGTTATCTAATACTAAATGGTCAGCACAGAAACATACATGCAAGTAATATAATACAGGCTAAGCATGTTTTATTTGTATATTTAGAAATATATACACATATTCTCACATATATAACAATAATTAATAAAATATGAAGTCATAAATTGAAAAGTGAGAAGTGTAAGATAGGTAAATCTAAAAAATTAATTTAAATGTTTTTCATTGACAATAAGTTTCTAATGCATTATCAAAAATAAAAGTCAGTACAGAATCTACTAATTCAAGCAATTTTTTAAAAATTCATCTTTAATTTTCATATATATAAAGCAGTTTTAATTATAAAGTCTGTATAATACACTTGGCATTTCCCAGACTAATGTTACATAAATTCATAGATACCCATGCAGTCAACTTCAACAAATCTGACATTATCTCTCTGAGTTTCAATAAGACACAAACAAAATCTATCCAAATTTTAAAGAAAAATAATAACAGTAACAATTGCATGAGAAAAAGTGAAAATCAATCCATTTAACTGTTTCTTTTTTGTGTATCTGTCTCTGGAAAATGTCAGAAGCAGTCATGAGATTTTCTGAATATTGTCCCAATGCTTGGGTTTCTAATTTAGTTCATATTTTTCTCCAAATGCATCAGTTCTGGCTTAAAGATACACAAGTGTATGTTGGATTTCAAATACTTGTTTAATAGGATTTTGTTCTTCATCCACTTCCATGAGATTTTCTGGGTCAGCTGTATCCATGTCACCATTTATTGTATTTAATAGCAAACCTTTCCGTCTTCCGTACAACATCTTTGAGGAACATTATGCATTTGAGAAAGTGGGAGGGGTAGAGCAAACCGGATGCATCAAGATAGGATGGTAGGGCCAATCAAATGAAGTACTCTATTTAATGCCATTACTCATGTTTATTTATATTATGAATAGAAACTGTATCTATGATATCATAGACTTATTTATAATCTGAAAAATTTAAAAACTTATCAAAATTTCATATTTACTATAAAGATTTCTTGCATTTAAGTATGCTTTGTCAATATTGTTCATATAAAACTATACTAAGACACAAATCTGACATATACTACAAAGCTCTATGGTTTGGACAGTGATTTTTCTAAACACACTTTGACCAAAATTTATAAAGTTTAATGTAAAAAACTACATAGACAAGCCAAGCCTTTCTTTTAAACTGATTTTCTTATGGAATATGTGAGCTGATTTCTGAAGTGGTCTAAGGATACAAAGGTCTCTTGTCTGACCTGAACCTCACCCACTGTAGCACAGAACACAAGGCCTGTCTCAGTTTACTATGTCCCAGAATCTGTACACATGAGTGAACAGCACGAAAAGTTGCTAGGGTAGCCTTTGCAAACAAGGTGATTTGAATATTCTCCAATTCAGATGCCCAAACTACTGCAACAATGGACAGAAAGAAGCAGATGTAAAGCATGAGAAAGACTACCGCCATTAGCAGGGCCTTTATGTGAGCTGTGGTGCTGATGTCTCTGCATCCTTCGGTGTTGTGCTGCATGTTCCTCAGATGTCTCCACAGGGAGAAGATGAGCAAAGCCGTCAGGGACACAATGAAGGGTATGAATGTGAATATAAAGCTTGGGAATAAAAGAAACCTAAAAAACTGTGGATAAGTTCTTTCAATGAAAGTGTAAGATGCATTTCTTCTAGACTCATTAATCATGGTATCGATGTAGGTGTTTATCACTAAGATATTTAAAAACAAGAGGAACAGAGACAGTAGCATTGCTACTGACACCACCTTTTTAAATATCCACTTTAGGTAGAGGAACATAGAGTTTGAGAAAACAGCTATCTTAAGAAAATGAAAGATGCTGAGGCTGGTAGCAAAGCCAGATGCTGAAATGATTGGTCACCGTCCAGCTAATGTAAATAATTCTTACAGTACATCCTGTAATCAAAGAAGCTGGGTAAGCTGTAAAAAGCACCAGTCTACAAATACTACCCGAGCACAGAGATTCTGGAGACAGCCAAGGCAGTGAGGATCTGATCCACTGAAGAGATGTTTCTCCTCTTGACCCAGTCCACAATGTTCACTACAGCTGTGAACCCATTCCCCAAGCTTCCAACTACAAATTCCATAATAAAAACAATTGTAAGTGTGATCATCGCACCCATTCTCCTTATGGCAATGCCCCAATGCCAGCATTCACAGATGATTCCTTTGAATTTATCTAAAATGTTGCAAATATCCAATTCACGAAAATTCTGTAATATTCTCCACGTTTAAAATAGACACCACAAAGCAGCCAAAGACTTCGTAGACGTTTTTCACAGCTCACCTGCACTTCATCAAGATTCTGTGTCCTAGTAACAGCAGTTCAGTCTTCTTTCACCAGTGATGACACCAAATTCTAAAGTGCTGCAGGTAAATGTGGGCACATTTGCAAGTCTCCACTGGCCACAGAGCTAACCTGTGCTCTCGTGTTTGAGACTTTAACAAGGCTAAGTCTTACTGTGTAATATGCTACTTTCTAAGCATGGAGCTTTCCTTAAAGCTTGAAAACAGCCTGTAAGATCAGATATGAATAGGTCATTAAATGCTCTTTCTAAAAACTATCAGCTATTTAATGCATTATTTCTCACATATTCAATAATGAAAAACTACGTTTTCTATTTATAAAGACTTATGTTCTCTCTCTCTCTCCCCTCCTCTCTCTCACACACATACACACACATATATAGAAGGAGAGAGCAAGACAGGAAGAGAGACAAATATTTTCCAATAAAAATATTTTATATGGATTAAAATTATTTATTATTAAAATTTAATAATCCATATTATTTTTACATAATAAATATGTGAATCATACGCAAATTGTATGGACAATTAAGATATTATTTTAAATATTTTCAAGTATATATTATTAAATAAAAATGGTTAATAAACTTCAAATACTTCATCTGTGCCCTTGAAAACACATTTGTTTTCTCATAAAGCAGACACTGAAATGAATGAGTTCATTCACAAGTGAGAATCCTTAATCTATGCCTCTTCCTTGTCCAGATGGTACTTTCTTCCATCAGCATAAATGATGTTCTGATTTTATCCATTTCTCCTTGCCTCCCCATAACATTAATCTAATAACCACCAGTACTTCCTATGTTTTTCTCAGAGTTATTTTATTCTATGCATATTTATATAGTAATAAAATCAATTATCCTCTGTTCCCATGAGTAGATTTGTTCATGGTAGGTTATAACTACTTTAAACAGAAACACAGAATTTCTATTCCACAAGCCTCCTTCAAGGACACTAGTACCAGTGGATGTACAATTCACTTGTGTAAAATGATGTAGGATTAGGATTACACTACTAATTGCAGGTAGTGGCACATACCTTTAATTCCAGCACTCATGAGCAGAGGCAGGCAAATTTCTGATTTCAAGCCTAATGTGGTCTACAACTTAAACTCCATAATAGCAATGGCTACCCTGAGAAACTTTGTTGTTGCAGGGATATTTGATTACAATGTGATACTTTGAGGAGGTTAATAAAGTTTACCTTGAATCAGGGGTGAAGCCAGCAACTAGCTGAGCATAATTAGCCATAGAGAAGCCAGAAATTTGGATAGAGAAGACACATAGGAAGGAAAGGGCAGGCACTTGGATTTGGATGCTCTTTTTGGTTTTGGGATGAGTAAACAGATCAGTGTCTTGCTGGCTCTCTGGCCAGAAAGCAAGGTCAGCTGGTTACTCGCTCAGCTTCTCTGATCTAGCAGATTTTCATCCCCACATCTGACTTCCCAGTCTTTGTTGGTAAACAGAATGATAGAAACTTATCAGAGCCAGGGATGCAGGACCTCCAGGCAGTGGCTAGTGGGGCACTGACCATGGGACTGTAGGGCCAAAGATGATAATTAAAATATTGGAAGATTCTGATACACCATCATCACTGGCCTTAAACCAGACGAGTGACTCACTGAAATGAACATTTGCTGATTGTACAAAACCGTTTCTTTTATGACACACCAAGGCCCTCATTGCCACCAGGATTAAGGAAGAGGTGTTGGAGAAAAGTGAAGAGGTATTTTTTGCTGTTGTGGTTGGTTTTTTTTTGTTCTTGTTTTTGTTTGTTTGCTTGTTTTGTTTTATTTTGATTTTTTCTTTAATTTTCTTTTGTTGGAGGTGCTGCAGGGGTGATGAGAAAACATGAGGGGACCAGGAAGTGAGCAGAATTGGCATGCATGATGTGAAACTCCCAAAGAATCAATAATGAGGTTAAATTTTCATAGAAAAATTAGTAAATTCTTGTGCAGCCTGTAAGATGACAAAAAATTACCTTGTCTCATTTTAAAAATCTAGCAATTGAAACTTAAATGTAATGCACACACATATTTATATGTATTTCTGATAAATGTAAGCTTTATTTTGAAGATTTACTTGTAGTTTTTATTCATATCTTTTCTAATTCTCTTAATTTAGATTAATGAAATTATTATTTTTAAAAGTCATCTATTAACTAACAAATGTTGCTTTTGTGAGTTAAGTACTGTATATACACTTTTTCATGTTTTTAAATACTTTGGTCCTGCATTAAAATTATTTATGCATAATAAATTTGAATGTTTTTATAGTCAAAGACCAAGGCCAGCAGCGTTGAATTCTGGTAAGGTCTCTACTTTGGGCTTACCAGCAGCCACCTTCCTACAGGCTCTTCCTTGGTGAGCATCTTTGGGCTTCTGTGTGTACAGACTTCTGAGTTTTCTGCTCATTCCATAATGAAAGCATTGCTATTGGACTAAAGCCTCACCCTTACAATCTCACTGAATATTAACTAGGATTATTGGGGCCACACTTTTAAGATCTATTAGTAATTAAATGTCAACCTTCAGATTTTGGAATAAAGCAATCCATTTTATAACAGAGTTTCTGAAGTAGCCACAATACTAATGATTTAGTGAATATTAGTGTATAGGAAATTGTCCCCAATCATTCTATTGAAATGACACTAATTAATTTAATCCTAAGGGAACAAATAAAATTAAAATTTTAGTGGTTTTGCAGTCTTCAACACTTTGAAAATAGGGATCATATGCTTTACAAATTGAATTTTATGACTGGAATTATTTCTGAAATCATTTAATTTGGTTAATTAACATTTTGGATATTACTAATTATTACATTATAGACATCTTACAAATTTCAATTTATGTTTGATATTTTCATATTTCTTTTAACATACAAATGAGAGAATTTAAGTGACATTGATTGATATAGACTGCATACACTATGAAAATTACCCTTGTTTCATTTATACTAATAACATGTACCATTCTACTAATTGCTCAGATGACAGAGGAAATTACATTCATCTGAATTTAAAAATACTTGTATGGAAATTATCAACAGCTTTTTTTCTAGCAAAACTCAATATAAAAAATTTTCCCCAAATATAAGTTTAAATATATTTATATCAAATCTGAAGTCAATCTTGCATCTAGAAGATGCAAGAAAAATGTATTGATAAACAGATAAACAATTACCACAACAATTACTAATAACATGTGTGTGTGTGAGAGAGATAGACATTTAATGATATAGTCAGTAAAACAGGAAAGATGATAAATAGGTACAATTAATAAATGCTATAAATTTTTATACATAGTAATTGTTGTGAAATATTATTTTAACTATGTGAAAATGTGTTACATTTGTTTACACTGTGGAGTATTATTTTAGCTGTGTAAAGGTGTGCTATATTTATTTCTGCTGCCTTTGTTAATGATGTAAAGATTTGTTACATTTTTTCATGCTGTATTTGTTTAATTATGTAAAGATGTGTTGAATTTGTTTCACCTTGCATTCCTAAGTCATCTGGTTGGTCTAATAAAAAACAGAATAGCCAATAGCTAGGCAGGAGTGGAATAAGTGGTGCTGGCAGGCAGAGGGAATAAATAGGAAGAGAGAAGAAGAAGAGAATAAGGAAGAAAGAGAGAGACATACACAGGGTAAGAAGCCAGGCAGCCCCCAGCCAGCCAGACACAGAGATAGCAGGAAAGTAAAATATATAGAAAGAGAAGTAAAAAGCCCTGAGGCAAAACATAAAGAAATAGATTAAAATAAGAGATAAGCTAAAGCTAAACAATCATAACTAATAAGAAGTCTCTGTGTCAGAATTTCATAGCTGGTTGGTGGCCCAAATGAAAAACCCTGTTAGAGGTAATGGATTTTTATAGCTGCAAATGACAAGAGAAAATGATTAAAATAAAGCAGACAGTTGAGTAAAGCAGCTGACTTCTAACTAGACTACAAAGGAACAAATATAGTTCTAAGCATACTTTTGCAAAATCACAAAGTAAAATACAAGCAAATATATCAAAAGCTCAACTTTATAAGTACTAGAATTTTGTGTGACTTTTCTTTATGTTGTACAAACTGATTCCTGGAAGGTTTTTTTTTTGTTTGTTTGTTTATGAAACTGGAGGTTTTGCATCTTTGGACCTGCAACTTTTGTTGCAAAATAGTCAGCCATTGCACAAGAAGTAAGGCTTGTCTCCTCTTATTATTTCCCATAATTAGGATACATGCATGAACAGCAGGAAATGTTATGATAGCAGCCATCACAAAGAAAATCATCAGATTGTTATCCATTTTAAATATTGAAGTGCATAGAGTTAGAAAGAGAAGGAAAATACCATAAAAGAGGAAGAAGCTGGTGATGGATTACAAGGCTTTGATGTGGGCTGCAGTGCTGACATCTCTGCAAACTTTGGAGTTGTGCTTTGTGTTCTTCAGATGTCTCCCTAGGGAGAAGATGAGCAGGAGGAAAGTGACCAGGGACACAGAGAAGGGAATGAAGTTAAAGATAAAGTGGTGAATAAAACAAACATGGAGAATTTTAGAAAGTCATTTATATTAAAGTTATAAGAAACACAGCCTTCTGGTCTATCAAACTAGGCATCAATATAGATGCCTAACACTATTATATTTAAGACTAAGAGGACAGTGAGCAGCAGCGATGCCCATGAAAACAACCTCTTTTTTTTCAATTTTTAAAAAAAAATTATAATTTAATTTAATTTTACATATCAGGCACGGATTCCCCTGTCCTCCCTCCTCACAACCACCCCCCCTTGCCCCCAGCCCACCCCATGTTCCTATCTCCTCTAGGGCAAGGACTCCCCTAGGGATTCAGCTCAACCTGGTATATTCAGTCCAGACAGGTCCAGTCCCCTCCTCCCAGGCTGAGCAAAGTATCCCTGCATAAGCCCCAGGATCCAAACAGCCAGCTCATGTACTAAGGACAAGTCCCGGTCCAACTGCCTTGGGTCCTCCCAAACAGTTCAAGCTAATCAACTGTCTCATTTCTCCAGAGGGCCTGATCCACTTGGGGGCTCCTCAACTATTGGTTCATAGTTCATGTGTTTCCATTAGTTTGGCTATTTGTCCCTGTGCTTTTTTCAATCTTGGTCTCAACAATTCTTGCTCATACAATCCCTCCTCTTTCTCGATGAATGGACTCCTGGAGCTCCACCTGGGGCCTGGCCATGGATCTTTTCATCAGCTTCACTCAGTTATTGGATGAGATTTCTAGCACAGCAGTTAGGGTGTTTGGCCATCTGATCACCAGACTAGGTCAGTTCTGGCTTTCTCTTGACCATTGCCAGTAGTCTATTGTGGAGATATCTTTGTGGATTTCTGGGGACCTCTCTAGCACTTTGCTCATGTGGTCTTCATTTATCATGGTCTGTTATTCCTTGTTCTCCCTCTCTGTTCTTGATCCAGCTGGGATCTCCTGCCCTCCTAAGCTCTCTTTCCCTCAATCCTTCCCCTTCATTACCCCCACTCACATCCAGGTTGCTCATGTAGATCTCATCCATTTCTCTGTCACTGGGTGATCCCTGTGTCTTTCTTAGGGTCCTGTTTTCTAGGTAGCCTCCCTGGAGCTGTGAATAGCAGTATAGTCATCTTTGTTTTACATCTAGTATCCTACTATGAGTGAGTACATACCATGTTTGTCATTCTGAGTCTGAGTTACCTCACTCAGGATGATTTTTTTCTACATCCATCCATTTGCCTGCAAACCTCATGATGTCATTGTTTTTCTCTGCTGAGTAGTACTCCATTGTGTATATGTACCACATTTTATTTATCCATTCTTCAGTTGAAGGGCATCTACCTTGTTTCCAGGTTCTGGCTATTACAAACAATGCTGATATGAACATAGCTGAGCAAATGCCCTTGTGGTATGATTGAGCATTCCTTGGGTATATGCCCAAGAGTGGTATAGCTGGGTCTTGGGGGAGATGGATTCCCAATTTTCTAAGGAAGTGCCATATTGATTTCCAAAGTGGCTGTACAAGCTTGCATTCCCACCAGCAGTGGAGGAGAGTTCCCCTTGCTCCACATCCTCTCCAGCATAAGCTGTCTTCTGTGTTTTTGATCTTAGCCATTATGGATGTCAATGTGTAGAAGGCTGTAAATAGATCCTTATCTGTCATTGTGCACAAAACTTAAGTCCAAGTGGATCAAAGACCTCAACATAAATCCAGTTACTCTGAACTTAATAGAAGAGAAATTAGGAATTATTCTTGAACGTATTTGGCACCAGACATCACTTCCTAAATATAACACCAGTAGCACAGACACTGAGAGAAACAATCAACCAATGGGACCTGTTGAAACTGAGAAGCTTTTGTAGAGTAAAGGACATGGTCAACAAGACAGAGCAACAGTGTACAGAATAGGAAAAGGTCTTCACCAACCCCACATCTGACATAGTGCTGATATCCAGAATATATAAAGAACTCAAGAAATTTGACATCAAAATGCCCAACAGTCCAATTAAGAAATGGGCTATAGAACTAAACAGAGAATTCTCCACAGAGGAAACTCAAATGGCTGAAAGACATTTCAGGAATTGCTCAACATCCCTAATCTTCAGGGAACTGCAAATCAAAATGACTCTGAGATACCACCTTACATCTGTCAGAAAACAACCTCTTTAAACTTCTCCTTTCCAAAGAGAAAAAGAGACTTAAAAAGTGGTGTCTATCTTGAGAAAATAAAAGATGCTGAGGTAACCAGTCTATTACCAACCTGATTGGTCAGGGTCCAGAAAACATCAGTTGTTTTTAATGTCTTTTCAGCCTTCAGTATATCAGGGGAAATTATACATAGCAATCTAGAAGCAACACTCAGGAGAGTGATACTGCAGAAAGCTGAGGCTGTGAGGATCTGATACACTGAAGAGATCCTTTGTCTCTTGACCCAGTCCATCGTGCTTACCACAGCTATGAATCCATTCTACAAACATCAACAATGAATTCCATAATTAAAATGATTGTTAGTATGCTCGGCATGCTCACACCCATTCTCTTTAAAACAATGCCTGAATGTCGTCCATCACTGCTTAACCTTCACTAATTTGTCTAAATCATTTCATATATTTGATACAAAGAAGTCATTTCCTCTTTGTTAATACCAACAGACA
Source organism: Onychomys torridus (assembly GCF_903995425.1). Lineage (NCBI taxonomy): Eukaryota > Metazoa > Chordata > Mammalia > Rodentia > Cricetidae > Onychomys > Onychomys torridus. Next base: position 350,933 of record NW_023413244.1, read on the forward strand.
CAATATCAAACCAGTCAAAAATCACTATTTTCTAGTTATTCACTTCTTAATTTGGTCAGGAAAATCTTGCATTCTCTCACAGAGACCAGCTGAGGTCCATCCAGATCTTCTATGCCTAACATGCTACAAACCATAATGCTCTTGTCAGATACTGAAGGGCACGCTGACTTCTACTTCTCTGAAATGCAAATAAAAAGTGAGTTCATTTTTAATTTTTGTATTTTTCCCCTTTAGGTTTGGTATTTGGCACTTCAAAAGTCCTCATGCATTTGAAAGAAAATAGGATGCCTCTGTCTGATATTTCAGCACATGGAATTTCTTTGAATGCTTGAAAATTAGGTCTTAACATAATATGCACATGTTACTCAGTGTTCTTCCTCCATTCACATTGTCTAATATTTTACCTTATTTGTCATATGCCCTGTAAACAGGAATATGTATGTAGATATGTTGGTATATATATATATATATATATTCATACTCTTACAAACATACCCAACAATAAATATTTATTTGAATAAAAATTACTTCTTTTTTTCACCTTAATAACTCAGGTTATTCTTACATCTATCTCATGATAAAAGTTATGTTAGTGGTCAAGAAATTGTTTAACATTGGTTTCATGTTGATATTATAGGATAATATATGCCGGCATTTAGTCAACTTGAACTTTGTCATTTGAAACTGTGACATCAGGAAGACAACTCTACTGTCACATGAAACAGACACTTAATGGATCAGCTCATCAACCCTGCAAGAGTCTTTCTCCTTCTCTGTCTACTCCTTGCCCAGCATGAACGTCTTCAGATTGTATGTTTCTCTTCCCAGCAGTGTCTGTCCCATGACTCCCACAATAGACAGCAGGGAATGTGTAGAAGAGTGTGCTTTCTGCTTAGGATGGAAGCTACATTGTAATATAACCTACAACCGATCCTCTTTGACAGCCAAAGAGTAAGCAAAAAACAGGTAAAAGGAAAGTATCAACACCAGTCTCATCCTGCTGAGCCACATGAGATACATGCTTCAAAGAGCTGTGCATAGACAATTGATTCTTTGAAGTGCTAAACCAACTTCAGTCACCCAAACCAATCCTAACCAAATGTACATGAGTGACCTGTCTTCACACACACCTAAGAGGGAGTCAGATCCCATTAGAGATGGCTGTGAGCCTAGCCTTCAATGGCTGAGCTATTCCTCCAGTCCCCCTTTTTAGAAGGGTATCGAGGATTTATTAAGATATAAAATGGGGAGAAATGCATGCACAGATACAGAACAGAGTAAACTGTCATTGTCATCGTCCTCGTTCTGCCCAGAGGTGAATGGAACCAGCTGTCCAGTCTCCAAACACCCACTCCTTGGATTTCATCAGTCACTTATCCAGAAAACCTATGCCTCTATCAGGCCTGATACCCCAAGGTCACTAATGGAGTGAATTCCCACAACTAAAAGAGTGAATGCAGTATGTCTTGAAACTTTGCCACTGGTGGCCATATCTTGCTTGTCAGGTTTGCATTGTAGTTCAAAGGGCTCATAGCATAAAAACATTGATGCCTGAATTGTACCTTCCAACCTTTTGAAAACTATTCATCACTGAGTAAGCATCTATGTCAGTTATGTCTTGACTTAGTTATGTTTTATTACCAACCTGTGTGGTGTCTTCAGCAATAAGGTTTTATCTTCTAGTTCTGGTGAGTAATCAAGAAGAATGGCAAGAGTCTGTGTTGTATGAAGGATCTCTGGGCTCTTAAAGCTGTATTCCATATCTGGCATTGAGATTTTTGAATGGCAAACAATGGCTTCTAAGGTTTATATTATCCGGCCATGCAGAATACCTCCTTTGTAATGCTTTATTTTTTTCTTAACTTGTATTTAATTACCTTACAAAATACTAACGAAAATCAAGCTTCCTGAATCAAGGCTGTAACACCATCAGTATAGATTTTTTGGGAACTTTGTCATGAATGTGGTGAGCATTAATTCATGTCTTAATAGTTTAACTATATTATATTATGCTTACATTATAATATAATATAATTATACTACATTACCATTATGATATAGTTATAATGTACTCATTTACATTTGACTTATATATAAATACTCTAGATTACTAAAATATTAAAAATGCCTGAAGCATTGGTATTTTTGCACAAAATTTCTCTAGATATTTATAGTACTTTGTGCTTTAATTTAATTATATGATGTTTTATGTCTAGTTCCGTGGAACCTTTTGATCTTCTAACATTTTCTTCTACTTTTTCATTCAATGCTTTCTCATTTTATTGTAGAGTTCTTTCCTAATTTTGGCTAGTTTTATTCTTAGATGTATTAAATTTTAAGAATATTCCTGATTTTGTTCTCAGTGACTTTTGTTATTGCTATAAGAAAAACTTACTTATTTTATATTTTCAGATTATAATATCATTACACTATTTCCCCATACCTTTCTCCATCCAAAACCTCTCATATACCTGTCCTTGTTCTCTTTCAAATTCATAGATTCTTCATCCATCAATTGTTGTTATATACATACATACATACACATACATGTATATATATTTTTTTCTAAATATATAAATGCATCCTACTCTATCTTCATAATGTTACTTGTGTGTATATCTCCAGGACTGACCATTTGGTATTGGATAACCAACTGATGTGCTCTTCCCTAGAGCATGCTATTTCTCACACTCAGCATTCCTTGTCCATAGTTGATGCCTTGTGGTATTTCCTCAGCCAACTTTTAGATGTTTGATGTCATTGTCCAGCTCATGTTTGGGCAGTCATGATGATGACACTTTTGGGTGCTGCTTCTGACATTACCTAGAGACACAATCTCATAGACAACTCTTATCCTGTGACTTTTACGATTTTCCTGCCTCCCCTTCCACAAAAATCTGAGCTGTAGGTGTAGGAGTTGTTTTGTATGTTTTATATGCTGATTTTTCACCCTACTGCTATGACAAATATGAAGAAAATATTAAGAGAATAAACTACCACTCAATCAGTTTCATGTCTAGCATAAGATATACCATATCCTATTTATAGGTTTTTAGAATTAAAGGTTTGCATTCTTAGACAGTACATCAACTGCCAAAGAATTGGAAGTAGAGCTTGTTTTAGCTTCTTGTTTACCTTAACCAGAACAAATAGTTATTTTATGGGAAAAAGCATGAGGGTTGTTGAAAATGAAAAGAGGAGCTAGTCAATGACACCTTAATCCCCTTTATTTTCCCCAAACTGATGGTGATTACATACAGAGATATGTGATATTTAACAAGAGAAAGGAAGCTGTTTGCATATTTTGTGATTCATAGGGAGTGTAATGGTGATCTTAGGAACTTTTGTTACATAGCTACATCTCTTCAGGATGCTTACATTTGTAGTAATGAAAAGCAGAACACCAATCAGGAATATAATGAAGGTGCACATATCACTAAAATAGATTTATCTATACCCACGCCTCTTTGAAGGATTTATAGTGTCCTTCAATTAAATAACCATGTCATCTTTACTGCATTCTTTTTCACTTTCTTGGTCTCTTCCATGTTTATTGCCATAAGATCAAATAAATAAATGGGCATTCCCAACATTCTCAACCCTGTCAGAATGGTAAATGACTCTCTTATCTCTCTGTAGAGATACGTACAGTTGAGCAAACATTGCTGAGAATAATCAGAAGACATGCACCAATACAGTTAATCACTGCCCAAGTAACAAGAGCAACGCCTTATTTTCCTCCATAAAATCACACTTTTCTATGAGTTTATTAACTTTCCCATAGTATAAGAAAAATCTGGAGAAATACATGCAGAGAAAATCTGACAAGGAATAATTTTTTCTTGCCACTAAACCTAGTTCATCAAACTCCATGAACTCACTTTCAAATTTCCAGAAGTAATTTCTGCACTACTAGGATGACAGTAATGAGTTAATTTAGACAGAAAGAAAAGGTTCCAAGCAAAACTACTTGGTTGTGACATATTTTGTGACTGAAGTTTTTACCACAGTCTGGTTTTGAGGTGAGCTGATGTACACTGAAGTTCTTACTTTCTTCTACTTCCTGTGACCACTACTAATAAAAACTGCAATACTGTCTACTAAAGGAGGACTTCAGTAGTGTTTTCTTTGAAAAAATACTGTTGTTTCCTCAACAGCACAAAATAAGTCATAATATATAGTATATTGCCTTTCAAAGGAAGGAATCTTTCAGCAATAAATCAAAGTGATGCTGGATCCTTATTTGTTAGTATGCAAATGAAGATGTATTCTCTTGCATGATTTTACAAGTTTTTGAATTATTTATGGTCTACATGATTTGGTTTTATGAAGTTTGCATGACAGCTGGTAAAAGGTTTAAATGTAATACAGTCATTTGTGGGAAATGATAACCAAAGCCATACCATCGTATAAAGATCTTCCATGGTTGAACTGTAATGCCAGAAACTAAAGTAAACTGTTTTTCTAGAGTTTTGCCTTTTCAACCCCATCAACTCCCAGTAATAACCTGCCAGAAGAGAGGTCAGAGATGACCAACAGACATTCTTTAAATGAGAACTGGTTACTCTTAGCAACAGCCAGCTGTGATACAAAAAGGTAAGTTTTCCAGTATCCTTCCTTTAACACCTGTAGGATGACACACGCACCTGATCTCACCTCACAGCCCCAACCATGCTGTTCTGGCATATATGGCATTACTATTTCTTCCAGTTACTTTGCTGTAAAAAGGACAATCTATGTCAGTGTTCTTAAACTACAAACGCTAACCTTTTCAGGAAACATCTAATTCAGTAGATAGCACTAAAGTGTATGCAGATGGCATGTACACTTTCTTATCACTGAGACTCTATCTTAACAAAAACATTGGAGAAATTATTATGCTTTAAGGGAAATTACTTCTAGATTTGACTCATTTTTTTCAAAACCTTCATTTTCTCTATGAACCCAGGAAAAAAATAATCTTTTCTATAAAATGGGAGCTGATACCTAATATGTAATCGCAACTTTGTTCCTTATAATTAATTAACACAGTCACACACTCACTGCCACCTCACTAGTGTTTTGTTTTATTTCTGGAAAATATCTAACAAGAATATAATATGAAATATCACCCTGTATGTCTCTATCAAATCTCTCCACTTTGCACTCAGGGGACTCTCCAGGAGAGAAGGTCAAAAGAATGTAAGACCTAGGAGGATGGAGGACACTAAGGAAACAAGTCCTCCTAAATACAACAGAACAGATGCACATATGAACTCATAGAGATGGGCAGCATGCACAGGGCCTGCATGGGTCTGCACCAGATGGGGTGCAAGAGCTGAAAATATAAGTGGACAAAGATCCCCTTCCCTAAACTAGAAGCAATCTTCAAATGATAATACTTGCAAATGAAAAATAAGTTTTCTCCGAAGGAGTCTCACCGAGGAAACAAAACCACTCTTAAGGAAAAACCCCAGACCCAGCAGAAGATAGCCAACATAAAATGAACTCAAAACTTTGGAAGCTTTTGTCTCATGATGTTCTGTCTTGGCATTTTATTTTTAAACTTACAAATTCTTTGTAAATACATTATGGCTTCCAGATTTGTTCTTGTATGTGATTCCTGTGTGTGCAAACGTGTATTTCTGCATATGTCCATGTTTCTTATATTTTTTCTTTGGCCTTTTTCCTTCTGTTTGTTTTGTCCTATTCCTATTGGTTTTGTTTTAGTGGGTTGTATTTTACTGTATTATTATTCCTGATATGCCTATTTGTTTTCTAATGAGAGACAAAATGGATATGAATCTGGACCAAAGAGGAGGTAGAGAGAAACTGGGGAGAGTAGTGGAAGGGAAACTATAATCAGAATATGTTGAATGAAAAAATCTATTTTCAATAAAAGAAAAAACACATTATCCCATAATTTCTGAAACAAAACAAACAAACAACAAAACAAATACAATAAAAAACCAACCAACCAATCAACCCAAAAAATCCATAAAAATATGAAATCTTAGGGAATATATCAAATTCAAAACCCAATCTTTCACACTCTGATTTCTTTCTTAATAGAAAAAAATTTTTTTCAAACAGTATATTCTGATCAAGGTTTCCTCTCTCTTCTAACAGATCATCCTCATCTCCTCACCCATTCAACTCTCTACTTTCTTTCTCTCTTTAGAAAACAAACAGGCCAATAAACAAGCAAACAAACAAACTAGAATAAAACAAAGCACAGAGAAAACAAAAAATTAAGGAAAAGCATGAGAAATACATACATAAATACATCGTGCATGCACACACACATGCACCATAGAAACACAAAATCATAAACCATAATAGACAAGCAAAAGAAAAGCAAAAAAGTGTCCAAACAAAGAATTAAGAGAGAAAGCCTTTCCAAAGGTGACATTGCATCTGTTTCGTGCTGGCCATCTACTACTCTTAATAGTGGCTTGTATCACCAGAGGGACTCCATTTAAGACACTTATTTTCTCTTTGTTAGAAGTTATCAATTGTAGATCATTTCTGGGTAAGAAATGGAGGCTTGTGTCCACTTCCCCTCAGCACTTGAAGCCCATCTGCAGGATCTGCACATGCAGCTATGCTTATGGTCTCTGTGACGTCATTTGTGTCAGTCCTCTTGTCTGGAAGCCACTGTTTCCTTGGTGTCCTCCACCCCACTAGCTCTTACACTCTTTCTGCCTTCTCTTCCACATAGTTCCTTGAATGATGAGGAGAGAGACACTCTTACTTCATATTCTATTATATATGCAGAAGAATATTTCTCATATTTTTAACAAAATCATCCTTTTTACTGATATTTAAAAGTTTTCTTTAATTACAACGTTCAGGATGATTGTAGATATTCTGAAATCCACCATAATAGTTCTTTAGCATTGTATTAGAGAGAAATTTTGGGCTATATTATCTATTTTAATAAGTTTGTTCCACGTGCTCAAGAACACACACACGCACACACTCTTTTTCTTTTTCTTTTTTCTTTTTTCTTCAATACAATGTAATGAATACCTCAGTAAACTGTGGTGTATGTCACACATTTCCAAGAAATTTCAACTACTGTTGCTAATGTGATGATTCACTTTTCATATTCTTATCCTTACTATGTATTTATTACCAGACTACATCAAATTTAGAATCACAATTAGAGATTTTCCTAAACTTTCTCATTCTATTTATTATGGTACTAATTATTTCCATCTGGATAACATTAGATTATCTATACAAACATTTGCATAAGAAAATTTTTGTATCCTGAAAGATCTGCTCTCAAGGCTACATCCAGGGTTTAAAGAAAAAAAATCACAGCACAGTGAAACCTATTTTGAGATCTTTCTTTCTGAGGGCTATAGAATGAATTCACCAGAATTACACAGTGTAAGGAGAAGTCATCCATCAATTAGTACTCAAGAATGACTGTTCCCAATAAATGAAAAATACACTGCTAAAGTGTGTGGGTCAAGTTCCATACCTGTTTTAGAAGGGAGCGATGGTATCACACAAGAAAATTACAACCCAAGAGTCAGTATTTACAGACAATACTTCTCATAGGCACTGCCTATGAGTTTCCTACTGAAATCAGATATGTATTTCTCTGGTGGGTTGACCTTATAAACATCAGCTGTCATTATTGCATATCATTGCAGAATCCATCAGAAAACTAAATATTTACTATTTATGTTCAAGGTTTCATAAGATAAGATGTATTTACATCTTTCATCATTTTCATGTCGATCAATTCTAATATAAGCCTTCAAATGTTTCCAGAATCATCATCCAAAAGTTTTGGGTTTCAGAATAGATCAGATTGTTAACAAATTTATTTAGCACAACATTTTTACTGTATTATTTTCAATTCCCTTTAGTTCTATAATGATTCAACGTCTGTTAGTGGTTAGTTTCCACAGCTGTATCTGCTGAGTATGGCAAAAGTCATAAAACGACCACAGCTGCTTTAAAAAAAGATCCATCAAAGGTGGCCACATTATGGTCACCACGCCACCTTTGCTTTTCATCTCTATCTGTTGCATACTTGGGGGGACTTTAATATTTGTACAATTTAGGGATGCTGGATGGTTGGAAATTTTCTTATGAATCATTTATGCCTTCTCCTAGGTGTGCTGCTTCTAAGCTTCCACAGGAAAGTCTTGAACACACTGTTCTCCCCACTTCTAGGGAGATATCCTTATCTACTTGAAGGTTGTCCGTACACTTTGGAGGTCGTGACACACATAGAGAAGCTGGAGGTTTCTTAATAAGGCTATCAAACATTCTTGAATCATCTGTCCCTGTACTTACACAGGAACAAGATACTCAAAGTAAATTCAAAAAGGTCAATAAGATTTTGTGGGCTACAGGAGTTGGCCATGGTTCAGATTGCAAGCCTCTTCCTACTATACACTCAGGCAATTATATGACATATACCTCTGCCCTACACAGAGACCTATACTGATAAAAAAAATAGAGTGGAAAGATGATAAATGAATGAGATGTCAGGACCTCCCTTTTGTAAAAAGGCTAGCACATGCAGAGCCACTATGGTGTCATATGACCAAGGAACAACATAATACCAGGATTAGACATATAGCCAAATTCTATAAAGATATAAAATATAAATATTATATTATACCAGAATTTGAATAATAACTGCAGCAATTTTGGTCTGAAGATTTTTCTGGGGCACTCTGAGCATTAAGAATTAATAATACACTGCTTGGGACTTGGCAATATGCTCTGGCTTGGAAGCCTGAGAACAAGCTGTCATATGCCTCTAGATTATTAAAAATTAGGTTATAGGGTTTATGAGTAAAAATGATAACTGTTTATTAGTGAATATTGTGTGAGGATATCTGGTTTATAAGAGGTAGTAAATAAGAACTTTCCTGAGAACTGGGTTTATACTCCATTCAGGCAGTATTCTGGAAAAGAATTTAGCTGCATCCTGCCTGTGTCCTTAGAACTTGAGTTAAACTGAATTTTAAAGTAGTGAATTAATGCATTTGGCAGAGGAAATTTTTAGTCTAGATTACAGTAACTGCAAAATGGTTATTAGGGGTCATTTATATTCAAGCCTATAGTGAAAAGAGCAGTATATGGGGCAGAAACAAAAATAAATGTGCAGTTTGTTGAGGAAAAAAACTCAGAAAGGACTAAAATCATGTCTGTTTGTGTTATAAAACAAGTAGAATAGGGTAAGACAAACCTCTTTCTCCGTATTGGAATGATAGAGAAGAAGCCTTGAGGGAAAGATCCCACCAATCAAAGGCTGGAGAAAACTTGTAAAAACACAAATTAATTAAAATTCAGAATGTGAAAGGGTTCTCTATGCTTAGAAAAACAACACACAAAGCATTCTGTAATTCTGGTCCATGGGGGTTAGTTCCAGTCTGAGGTGATGGCAGAAGTTGGTAGCATTGCCTATTTGGTATTGGTTTTACAATAATAAAAAGTATGATATTTAGGGGCCATGAAATCTTACACTGCAGTTTTAGAAAATGTGTGCCAGGTTTGAAGTCTCTGCAAGGATGTGATAAGGCATGATGATATGAAGATAAAAATTAGGCATAAACATAATACCTGAAACAAAAGTAGAAATATACATACAGTATAACAAAATTGACCTTAAATTTGCATCTGTAAACCAAAATCCATACCAACATAAAGTATTTTGAGATTAACAATTGTTTTTTGGGATTAAAGTAGATTTAATAATCTATTTTTTCATTTCTATATTATATCTCCCTTTTTATTTAGAAAGTGATTGACTATAACCATTAACCATATATAACCAACCCCTTTAAATAAAAACAAATATTCATAAATAATATTTTGGAAATTTGGTCATAGCTTTTCATACTACTTCCTCCTAACTGGGGGGTACTGGCACTTTTATGAGAATCCTGAGAAATTTTAGAATTATGGTTAAATCTTGGCTGTAGTAGTCTGTAAGGCTGCATTGTCTCAACCAGTTGCCTTGAAGCTGTTCTGGATATTGGATCACCTGGTCCATAACTCCCATTGGAGACCTCTCAGGGTCTTCCTTGATGGAACCATATTAATCTGAAAGGAATCTACAGCTTCTCTTCTTCTGTGGAAACAAAAGTAAAACCTCTTTTCCAAAGAAACATATCCTTAGAATCAAATTTGAAGTCAAGATAACTTTAAAATATATGTTTGTGGTAGTATATTATACATCCCAATAAAGTTTTCCTGGGTATCAGAGGGCAAAACCAGACACTAAATTAGACATAGAGGTCAGGCAGTGGTGGAACATGCTTTTAATCTCATCACTCTGGAGGGGAAGTAGAAATCCATCTAGATCTCTGTGAGTTCAAGGCCATGCTGGGAACAGAGCTAGGCATGATGGCATTCGCCTCTAATCCCAGCACTTGAGATTGCATGTCTTTGCTTGGGAAGGACAAACACCTTTAATCCCAGGAAGTCCTATGGCAAGATACAGAAAGGTGTATAAGGTGTGAGGAAACAGGAATCTTGAGACTGAGGATTTCCTAGAGGTAAACACATGTTGTTGGCTTGCTTTGCCTCTCTGATCTTTCAGATTTCACCCCAATATCTAGCTGTGAGTTTTTTCTATTAAGACTGTTTAGAAATCCATGTTACATATACTGGCTTAATTTAGCAGCCCACACAATCAAATGTCTCTCTGCAGTTAAAAATCCCAAAGATGGCACAATCATATACAGACCCCAGACTCTGTGTATTCTTTTTAAAATTCTATTTCTTTTTAAGAACTTTCTCAACCCTTTTTCTTTCCTCTCTCAAGTCAATATATATATTTAAACATATTGTAACCCCTTTAGAGGTTTTGTCCATCGGATTGTGTGTCTTTAATCCTTTTCTGACCAGGAGAGTTTTTAAACTAAGCTGAGTGCCTAGGAGAAAAATGAGGCTTTGGCTGCTGGCTCCACCCAGCTCAGCTTTTCAACATGGTGCAGGTACCAATGAGTCGTGCGTACATTCCCAAATTTGGGAAACAGTATTTAGTAGCATGTAGCTACAAGCTGGAAGCCAGCTCCATCTCACAGGCAACTATCAGGGGATGTGTCTTTGTGCTGCTGCTGGCATGAGACTACGAGAATAGGAAACCCAGAGTGGGCTATTTAAGCATTATTAGGCCTATGTGCATCAATGCCCATTGATGAGTGCCAAATGTAGATGGATAAATCTCTCCCACCTGCCAGTACCTGTAGTTGGAGAGCTTCTCTGCAGGTGACATCAAGCCCTGTTAGTCCAATAACCCACTTGTAAAATAAACACACATTTATATTATTTAAACTTCTTGGTCATTAGCTCAGACCTACCATTGTCTAGCTCTTACTCTTATATTTAGCCCACTTCTATTAATCTATACTTTTCCACGTGGCTTGTGGCTTACCAGTACCTTATCTCTTTCTTGTCATGGTGGCGGCTGGCGGTGTCTTTCTGCCCCAGCCTTCAATTCCCAGAATTCTCCTCCTCCTTGTCCCGCCTACCCTATCCTGCCTGCCTGGCCAATCAGCACTTTATTTATTTTAACCAGTCAGAGCAACACATTTGACATATAGAAAATCCCACAGCAAGTACCCAAATAACCAATCAGAGGCTTAATATTAATTACAAAATCTTTGCTCTATGACTCAGGCTTATCTCTCACTGGCTCTTTTATCTTAAATCAACCTGTTCCTATTGGTCTATGTATTGCCACCTGTCTTGTGTCTTTACCTGTGTTCCATTACATCTTGCTCCCCTGGCAGCACTCAGCATCTCCCCTAACTCTGCCCTTCTTCTCCTTGTATCTCTGCTTGGATTTCCCACCTAGTTCTAAGCTGCCTTTCCATAGGCCAAAGCAGCTTTGTTCATTAGCCAATGAGAATGGACCATCCCACAGCAATGAGCCTCTGAAAATATAAGCAAGCCACAGCAATCAAATGTTTTTATTTATTTATTTATTTGTTTGTTTATTTATTTATTTATTTATTTATTTATTTATTTATTTTGGTTTTTTGAGACAGGGTTTCTCTGTGTAGCTTTGTGCCTTTCCTGGAACTTACTCTGTAGCCCAGGCTGGCCTCAAACTCACAGAGATCTACCTGGCTCTGCCTCTCGAGTGCTGGGATTAAAGGTGTGCACCACCACAATTATAAAAGTTGCCATGGTTATAGCATCTCTTCACAATGGTAGAAACTTTACCTAAAACAGTAGGCTAATTTCAGAGATTCAGCTTTTCCCCCTCTCCTTCAAAACACTTCCCTAGTCTCACCCACAGCTCTGTAGCAAATCACCAGGTGCCATTTCTCCTTCCTCTCTGCCCCCACCTCCAGTAGATCATACAGACTCTTCCAAACTCCTTCCCAACTCATCCTGCTATCCCAGCCTCCAAATCAAGCAAGCATTCCTTAGTAACCCACCAACCAAGCCTGCCAGAGAAGAAAGTAGGCCAATTAAGCAGGTAGGCAAGCTTCAGTTCTTCATTCCCCCTCTTCTCCAAATCCAACCTACAGTCTCACCCCCAGCTCTGTATAAGATTACCTGTTGTGGACTCTTCTCACATTTCCAAGGGTTTAAACAGATCTGGATAGAATGACCTGATTTTCTCACTCCTGTTGGGCCCCTTATGACCTCACCAAGGTCATACTCATTCCTAAGTGTCAGCTCCCAATACCTGAAACACATTTTACCCTCCACCGTCAGTGGCTGTACCTAATAGAATCCCAGAAGACTTTCCTACCAGACAACACACATCTACCATATCTTCCTAAGAACTATAGAGGGCAACCAAAACCCACTAAGAAAAAAAAAAAAAAAACACCTACCCAACAAATGCAAGACTAGATATCAGCAGGCAGAAATGCAATTATCACAAACCCATATGCTTAAATGCCAATGTAAAAACATAATCAATAACAGCAAGGGAAATATGTCTCCACTAGGGTCCAGCAACCGTACCATGGAAGGTCCTGAGAATTGCAACATGATTGAAGCATAAGACAAAAACCTTAAAACAGCCTTTATGAATATGATAGTGGTCCTTAAATAGGAAATGAATGATGTCCATAAAAATTATATGAAAGCACAAATCAATAGTGGAAGGAAATGAATAAAATAGTTCAAGACCTGAAAGTAAAAGTAGAATTAATAAAAACACACACATTCATGGAAATCTGGAAATGAAATATTTTTGAACCTCAACTGGAAGCTCAGAGGCAAGGAAAATGATGAGAATATAAGAGACAGAAAAGAGAACCTCAGGAATTGAAGACATGATACAAGAAATGAATACATCAAGGTTAAGCCTGAGAAAATTCCTGGCACAAGACATCTGGGAAACTATGAAAACAATAAATATAAGAATAATAGGAATAGAGGAAGGAGAAAAAAACAAGATCAATTGTCACAGAAAATATTTTCAACGAAGTCAAGTCAGAGAAGAAATTTTCCCTAACCTAAATGAGAGAAGTGCTTATTAAGTACAAGAAGTATACAGAAACCAAATAGACTGGAACTGAATAAAAAGTTTCCCTTGGCACATTATAATCAGATCATTAAACATACAGAGCAAAGAGTAGTAAAGCTGCAGGGAACAAAGAACAGGTAACAAAGACAAGGCAAATCTGTTTGAATAACATCTAACTTCTCAGTGGAGACTCTAAAAGACAGAAGGGCCTGAATAGATATGCTACAGACTCTAAGATGCCATAGATGCCAGCTTAGATTACTATACCCAGAACATTTTCAATAACACAAGATGGAGAAAATAAGACCTTCTATGACAAAAACCAGTTTTAAATAATATCTGCCAAGCCCTACAGAAAGATCTAGAAGGAAAACTCCAAACTAAAGAAATTGACTGCTCCCAAGAAAATACAAGGAATAAATAATCCCTGATCCTCAAATCAAAAGTGGAGAAGCACGCGTGCACATGCACACACACACACACACACACACACACACACACACACACACACCACCACCAACAACAACAACAACAACAACAATATTCACCACAACAACAAGAAAAATAATAGGAATCAACAAACACTGCTCACTGATAAATCTCAACATCAATGGTCTCAATTTCCCAATAAAAGATACAGATTAACAGATGGTTGCTAAAACATAATTCATATTTCTGCTGCATACAAAAAATACAACTTGACATTAAGGATAGCCATCATATCATGGTAAAAGGATGGAAAAATATTGTAAGTCAATGGACTTACAAAGGAAGCTGTTGTAGCCATTTTAATGTCTGACAAAAGACTTCAAACCAAAACTTATCAGGAGAGGTAGAGGGGGACACTACATACTAATCAAAGAAAAATTCATTAAAAAAACATTGAAATTCTTATCATATATGCACCAAACACAGGCAATCAATTTCACAAAAGAAACATTAGTATAGCTAATTGATCCTTACATGTATATTGACCTGATAGTGGGAGAGTTCAATATCCTACTCTCACTTAAGACAGATGGTCCAGACAAAAACTAAGCAGAGAAATCCTGGCACTGACTGACATAATAAACCAAATTGGACCTAACAGATATTTACAGAACATCTAACACAAACACAAAAGAATATACATTCTTCTCTTGGAATCTTGTGGTAGTTTGAAAGAAAATAGGCCCAAAGAGAGTGGTGCTATTATGAGGTGTGGCTTTGTTGGAGTAGGTATGTGGAGGAAATGTGTCACTGTGGGGTTGGGCTTCGAGGTCTTCTTTGCTCAAGCTATGCTCAGTGTGGTACACAATTCATGTAGATCTCTCACCTCCTTCTGTAGCTCTATAACTGCCTGCATTCTGCCATGCCCTGCCATCAGGATAATGGATTAAACCTGTGAAACTGTAAGCTAGACCCAATTAAATGTTTTCCTTTGTAAGAATTGCCATGGTCATGGTGTCTTTTTACAAAAAAAGAAACCATAACAAAGAAAAAATTCCTTTAAAATTAACCACATACTTGGACACAAAGTAAGTCTTAACTGATACAAGAAAATAGAAATAATGCCATGTATCCTTTCAGGCCACCACAGATTAAAGCTGGATTTCAACAACAGAAACAACACAAAACATACAAACTAATGGAAACTGAGCAACTCTCCATTGAATGAAAAGTGAGTCAAGACAGAAATGAACTTTCTAGAGTTTAATAAAAGTGAACACAGAGCATACCCAAACTCATGGGACACGATGAATACTGTTCTAAGAGACAAGCTAATAGCACTTTGTACCTCCATAAAAATTTAGAGAGATCTCACACTAGTAACTTAACAGCACATCCAAGAGCTCTAGAACAAAAGGGAGAAATCACACTCAAAAGGAGAAGATGGCAAGAAATAATCAAACTCAGGAAAATCAATAAAATAGAAATAAACAAAAAGTGCAAAGAATTGATGGAACAAAGAATTTGATCTTTGAAAGAAATAAAAATCAATAAGATTTACAAACTTATCAAAATTAACTAAGGAGGAGAGAGAATATTCAAATTAACAAAATTAGAAATGAAAATGAAGACATTAGACAACAGACACTGAAGAGATCCATGGAATCATAAGAGCATATTTTCAAAACCTGTACTCAACCAAATTGGAAAATATAAAATAAATGGATAATTTCCTTGATACATACCACTTGCCCAAGTTCAATCAAAATCAGATAAGCAGTTTAAATAGACCTATATCCCATACTGAAATAACAGTAATAAAAAGACTTCCAACCCACAAAGCCCAGGACCAAACTTTCAAAGAAGAGTTAATACCAATACTCTTCAAATTATTCCACAGAATAGAAATAGAAGATACATTGCCAAGTTTGTTTTATTGGGCCATAGTCATTCTGAAATGCAAACAACATAAAGACCCAACAAAAAACAAGAATTACAGACCAATTTCCCTTAAGAATATTGCGGGGAGCCATCCCCAGAACTGGACATGTCCCAGCAGAGGATGTAAGGAGTTGGCAAGGGAAGGAGGTGAGCCAGGCCATGGTGGTGAGAATCTTGCAGCCTGACTAACTATCAGCCAGAGTGCTTCTTTATTTATACAGAATTTAGTAAGTAAGAATAGATTCATGTTGTTCTAAAACATAGATCATATCATTTTTGGTGTGGGGCATGTGTTTTACTTTCTCTTGCTTATTTTTTAGTCATCATTAATAAACTATGACAGAACAGATTTATCATTTCCAATCATTTTCCCTCAAGTTTTGACATCATTGATAAAGAGTTATCATTTTCTCTCATTAAACCAAAACTCATTTTTTTAATTATATTTGTGTTTTGGGTGCCTCCCAAACAGATCAAGCTATTCAATTGTCTCACTTATCCAGAGGGCCTGATCCAGTTGGGTGCTCCAAAGCTTTTGGTTCATAATTCATGTGTTTCCATAAGTTTGGCTATTTGTCCCTGTGCTTTTTCCAATCTTGGTCTCAACAATTCACACTGTTACAGTCCTTTCTCGTTCTTGACAATTGGAGTCCTGGAGCTCCACCTGGGGCCTGGCTGAAGATCTCTGCATCCACTTCCATCAGTTATTGGATGAGAGATCCAGCATGACAGTTAGGGTGTTTGGCCATCTGATCCCCAGACTAGGTCAGTTCTGGCTTTCTCTTGACCATTGCCAGTAGTCTACAGTGGATGGATGTATCATTGTGGATTTCTGGGGACCTCTCTAGCACTTTGTTTCTTCCTGTTCTCATGTGGTCTTCATTTATCATGGTCTGTTATTCTTTGTTCTTCTGTTCTTGATCTAGCTGGGATCTCCTGCTCCCCTAAGGTCTCTTTCCCTCGAACGTTGCCCTTCATTACTGCCACTGTCGTCCAGGTTGTTCATGTAGATCTCATCCATTTATCTGTCATTGGGCAATCCCTGTTTCTTTCTTAGGGTCCTGTTTTCTAGGTAACCTCCCAGGAGCTGTGAGTAGCAGTTTAGTCATCTTTGTTTTACATTTGGTATCCTCCTATGAGTGAGTACATACCATGTTTGTCTTTCTGAGTCTGGGTTACCTCACTCAGGATGATTTTTTCTAGATCCATCAATTTGCCAGCAAACCTCATGATGTCATTGTTTTTCTCTGCTGAGTAGTACTCTATTGTGTATATATACCACATTTTCTTTATTCATTCTTCAGTTGAACAATACAAAAAATTAATGAAACAAAGAGTTGGTTCTTTGAGAAAATCAACAAGATAGACAAGCCCTTATCCAAACTAAAAAAGAGAGAGAGGGAGAGCATCCAAATTAACAAAATCAAAAGTGAAAAGGGGGACATAACAACACACAATGAGGAAATCCAGAGAATCATCAGGTCATTCTTCAAAATCCTCTACTCTACAATACTGGAAAATCTAAAAGAAATTGATAATTTTCTGGATAGGTAGGACATACCTAAGTTAAATCAAGACCAGATAAACCATTTAAATAGTCCAATAACCCCTAAGGAAATAGAATCAGTCATTAAAAGTCTCCCAACCAAAAAAAGCCCAGGACCAAATGGTTTTAGTGCAGAATTCTACCAGATCTTCAAAGAAAAGTTAATACCAATACTCTTTAAATTGTTCCACACAATAGAAGCAGAAGGCATATTACCAAAACTCATTTTTTAAAGAATCTCAAGGCATATGACAGCCTGTTTTCAGGCTGGTAGCTATGGTATCTTCATGGATGCTTGACCACAACAAAATCTTCAAGCCAGCCCAGGCATATTTCCATATCCCAACCCATGTATTATTAACTCTTAATAGTCAGGGTGCCCAAAAAAAATCATCAGGCCAAAGCTGCTGCCGCTATTTAAAGTCTGGCATAATAAAATATTTACATCTTACATATTTATAGAATTTATTTATATGTCTAATCACAGCATTATTTTACTCCTTGGTCATAAAACATCACAATGACTCTGCATGTGCTAAACTTTTCAAGAAAGGGAGGTCCTGACAACTCATTTTTTTTTTTTTGAAAACTGAATGTGTTTATTTCTATCCATGAACACCATTGTGCATCATTAATTCATGATGTTTTAATTTCCTTTTTTGTTTTTTTTATTATATTTGTGTTTTAATTTTGCACAACAGCCATGGGTTCCCCCTGTCCTACCCCCTCCCGCCCCCACCCACACCTTCCCCCCATCCCCTCCCCTCCATTCCCATCTCCTCCAGGGCCAAGACTCCCCTGGGGATTCATTTAACCCTGGTGGATTCAGTACAGGCAAGTCCAGTCCAGTCCTTCCAGGCTGAGCAAAGTATCCTCCTGTAAGCCCAAGGTTCCAAACAGCCAGCTCATACACTAAGGACAGGTCCCGGTCCCACAGCCTGGATGCCTCCCAAGCAGTTCATTTTTAAAATCATCTTTCCATTTTATTTTTCACTCAACTGATGGGTAATGTCATTCTCTATGCTGTGAAAATGTGTTTCTCTGATTGGTTGATAAATAAAGCTGTTTGACCAATGGCAAGGCACATTAGAGGCAGGCAGGAAATCAAAACAGAGAGATAAAAAGAAGGTGGAGAGAGATGCCAGCCACCTCTGAAGAAACAATATTCCAGCAAACCAGTAAGTCATGGCCACATGACGACATATAGATTTATATAAATGTATTAATTTAGGATATAAGAGCTATCTAGCAAGAAGCTTGCCATGGCCATACTTTAACAGTTTGTAATTATTTTTCAAAGTGGGGTTTCTGGGCTACACACTGCTGGATGGAGGCATGGATTCACTGTCTCCCAGAGTTGGTGATGAGCATGGTTTCCCCAATGCTGGTGGTAAATTTAATTCCTCTATGTTGGGAAGCTGAAGAGGGCAGAGCCAGCAGCCAAAGCTGCCATTTCAGTCCTAACCACTGCAGTTTAAAGCAATAAATTCACAATAAGGTAAATTCAGATGGAATAAGACTTTAAATGGTTTACAGTGTGTGTAAAAATGTACATAGGCTTGGAAGAGAAAAGAAAATAAATATAGACAGTTACATAAAGAAATAGTTTTTAAAAATAAAGTCTTTAAAGAGACAGTAAACGTAATATAAAAATAAGTCACATAAAGATGGATATTATACAGAGAGTCTGAATTATATTGTCTTTGAGGTTTTTAACTGCAGAAAGATATTTGATTGTAAAAGCTGTTGAGTTTATACATACATGGATGTATGTATCTGGATTTCAAAATTTATGTCTAAGGATATGTTACTTTGTAAAAGAGGTTCTGCTTTTGTTTCTACAGAAGATGAGAACCTGTGGATTACTTCCAGGCTGATATGATTTGACCAACCAAGATCCCCTGAATGGTCTCTGATGACACCAGGGCCCAAATGATATAATATCCAGAACAGCTTCATGGCAACTGGCTCAGAAAATACAGCATCACAGACTATTCTACTCAGGATTTGACCTTAATTCTTAATTTTCTCAGGATTTCCATAAGACTACCAGTGCCCCTATCAGCAGGAAGTAGCCTAGAACACTATGCCCACATTCCCAAAAATGCATTATCAATATTTGTCTTTATTTAGGTTGTTGGTTACAAATTGTTATTGATCATAGTCAATCTCTTTCTAAAAACAGAAAGGGGATATGATATAGAAATATAGGATATAGATATGATAGGATAAAACGCTAGATTATGGAATCTACTTTTAAAGAGCAACAAGTTGCTTAAAATATTTTACCTTGCTATGGATTTTAGTTTATTGACACAAATTTAAAGTTAATTTTGTTGCACTATATGTATGTTTCTACTCTTGCTTAAAGTATTGTGTTTGCATAACTCATTTAAATTGTAATATATTATTAAGAAATACAGATTTTTAGTAAGCCATGATATTCAGACTTATAGTAATATTAGTTAAGTTTTCTAGGTATACATAGATATTTTTCAGATAGATAGGTATCTTCAAATACTTCAAAGACCTACAGAATATGGCATCTAAAATGTTTTGAAAACTTAGACTTTCTGGACAGTGAGACACATCTGCTCCTGGCAGCACCAATTTAATTCAAAGAGAAGATGGGCATCGGAGATACTCCATATGGAGTTTATATTCTTCTTGGAAAAATAGCCATTTGGGCATGAAACTGTTCTTGCCTGTACTGCTTTACAGAATTTTGTATTGATTGGACATGCATGACCCATAGGAGGGTGAGCACTGAACTTTGCAAGACAAAATAGTCCTTTAGGTCCCTGCTTCACAGAGGAGACTGCCAGATATTCTACAGGACATGTGGAGAAGTGATTAAAAAACTCAAGACCTATAGGCTGAAGATGGATGCCCCAACATTGTAAACCAACTTTAGATGACTGTCCAGGTAGCCAGTTGTCTCTGTCATTCTAGATTTTTTTAAAGTTGCTTACAATGATCTTCCTGTTTATTTAGATAGTATTATATCCTTCTGAGGTCTTTGATGTAGTTGAAGACTAGATAGTTAAAATTATGGTTTTCCTTGGTTATGATAAGAGATAAGATAGATATGAAACTTTAGACTCACAAATATAGGATAGATAGGATATCTTCTTTAATTTTTCCAAATATAAATAGATTAGATATTACAACTATAATTATTGCTTGATAACTGCTTTCTTACATGCAATTTTACTATGTTGAAGTTAAAACCTTACTTTTGAATAGAAAGAAAAGAGGAAATGATGGGTGATGTCATTCTGTATGCTGTGAAAATGTTTTGCTCTGATTGGTTGATAAATAAAACCATTTAGCCAATGGCAAAGCAGAATAAGGTTAGGTGGGACATTATCACTAAAGAGATAGGAGAAAAGAAAAAGAGAGAAGAGGGACACTACTAACCACCACCAGAAGAAGCAAGATGTAAATAAAGTACTGGTAAGCCATAAGACACATGCCAAAGTACAGATTTATAGAAGTGAGTTAATTTAAGTTATAAGAACTAGCTAGCAAGAATCCTGTCATGGCCATAGTTTAAAAATAATATAAGCCTGTGTGTATATATTTGGATCTGAATGGCTGCAGGACCAGGCAGGACACAGGAATTTTATAACTGGCTGTGGGATCTTGGTGCTGGGTGAGCACAGGAAAACTTTCAACTATACTCATTAATATAAATTCTGTGCAGGACAGAAGTAACTTCAGCCAATCTATTTTTTTGCTGTATATGCCATGTAATTGCCTGAGGGTATAGTGGGAAGAGGCTTTCAATCTGATCTGCGGCCAACTCCTTCAACTAAGTATAGGGAAAGATATTTCAAGAATGTCTCATAACCCCATAAAGAGACCCTTGGCTTCTTTATGTGTATCACAACCTCCAAGGCATAAGGAAGAACTTCAAGAAGATAAGGGTATCTCCCTAAAACCAGTGGTGGGTGTTATGTTCAGAACTTTCCCAAGGAAGCTTAAAACCATTACTCCTGGGAAAAGTCATAAATGATTCATAAGAAATTTCTCATCAATTCAATATCCCCAAATTGGAAAAATATTAAAAGTCCCCAAAGTATACAACAGGTGAAGTTGGAAACAAACAGTGGCACAGCAGTGATCATATGACTCAGCTTTGCTGGATCTTTGCCAGTCAGCTGTGCTGGCCTTATGACTTCTGCCATTCCCATTAGAAATGGCTGTGCCAGAACATAGATGAAACCTTCTCAATAAAATACTTGCAAACTGAATCCAAGAACACATCAAAAGCATCATTCACCATGATCAAGCAGGCTTTATCCCAGAGATGAAGGGATGGTTCAACATATGTAAATCAATAAATGTAATGTACCATATAAACTCACTGAAAGACAAAAACACATGTTCATCTCATTAGATGAAGAAAAGGCCTTGGGCAAAATCCAACATGATTTAATAATAAAAGTCCTGGAGAGGCTGGCTGGTGGTGGTGCATGGCTTTAATCCCAGCACTCGGGAGGCAGAGCCAGGTGGATCTCTGTGAGTTCGAGGCCAGCCTGGACTACAGAGCGAGATCTAGGACAGGCACCCAAACTACACAGAGAAACCCTGTTTTGAAATATTTTTTTAAAAAGTCCTGGAGAGATTAGGTACATAAAGGACACTGCTCAAAATAAAAAAGATAGCATACAGTAACCCCATAGCCAACATCAACTGAAATCAATAGAAACTCAAAGTAATTCCAGTCAAATCAGGAATAAGAAAATGTTGTCCACTCCCCCCCATACTTATTCAATATAGTACTTGAAGTCTCAGCTAGAGCAATAAGACAACTGAGGGGGGTCAATGGGAAACAAATAGGAAAGGAAGAAAAGAAAGTATCTTTATATCAAAAGATATGATAGTATATATATATATATAAGTGATGCTAAAAATTTCATTGGGAAACTCCTACAGCTGATAAACTCTTTCAGCAAAGTAGCTGGATACAAAATTAACTCACAAAAATCAGTATCCCATATATATATAGATAGATAGATAGATAGATAGATAGATAGATGATATGATAGATAGATATGATAGATATGATAGATATGATATATATGATAGATAGATAGATATGATAGATAGATAGATAGATAGATGACAAATAGACTAAAGAAGAAATCAAGGAAACAACACCTTTATAAGAACATTGGATAATGTAAAATATCTTTTGTCATTCTAACTACACAACTCTTAATGTGTATTGTCATTTCTAGCATTTTAATTTTTTATTTGAAAAAGCAAAGTTTTCATTTATAATCAAGAAACCTAAAACACGAAAGGTATATTAGTATGAATCAAAATCTAAGCTGATGCTACCTTTTAAGCTGTAAACATTCTTCAACATTTCTTTCTCTTTTTTTAGTTCAGTTTTTATTAATTTTTTTATTTATTTTACATATTGACCACAGTTTCCCCTTCATCCTCTGTTTGTGGGGTCCCTAACAGTGGGAACTGGACCTGTCCCTACTGCATGAGTTGGCTTTTTGGAACCTATTCTCTATGGTGGGATGCCTTACTCAGTTTTGATGTAGGGAGGGGTGGGGAGTTTGATCCTGCCTCAATTTGATATGCCATGCTTTGTTGCCTACCATAGAAGGCTTTACCCTTTCTGAATGGAGAAAGAGGATGAGTGGATGCCGAGAGGGGGTAGAAGGTAAATGGGATGGGATGGGAGGTGTCATTTTAATCAGTCAGAGGAGACAGAGTAATGTAACAATCTAAATAAATAATATATATTTGACAGTTTTTATCATAACTTTTATCAGAAAAGATAAGCATAGTACAACTAAACTATCTGTAAACATAAGTTTTTAAAGTATTTTAAGTTGTCTCTAACATAAGTTTGTCTTACCATTATTGATGAGACAACAGGAAGCCTTCCACTTACAGAGATGAAAGTTACTCAAAAAACTAATGCTTTTAATTTAGATTTGTTTCATTTCCTAGCTGCACTAGGTTTTCTTTCTGCTTTTACCAAATGTCTGTTTTATGGTGTGAGAATTAGCACAATCATTTTAACTTAAGCCTGAAAAATATTCATGTTAATGCTTTGTTTGAGCTCAAAAGTCAGTTTTTTTATGAAAAGTTTTTCATATGACGATCTAGTTGTTTTCTGTCCTACATTTGCCCATACAGCTTTATACTGCCATTAATATGATGAAGCACCATCCCAGTGTTATACTCAATTAAAATACTAGTAAAGGAATACTAGTTTTGTGCTCTTTTACATTAAAGTAAATGGACACTGGTGTATATTTGAGAACTATATTGGATAATAAAATGAACATTCAAATGAGAAGCGTGAGTAAGTATAAATAATAATATGAAAATAATTTAGGCTTGTGCATGAGGATTTCATAATTAGTATTGGGTCTCATTTTTAACGTGATCAATTTAGCATAGAGTCTATATTTTTCTTGTTTCTCATCTAATATTTATGTACATTTTCTACATTTAGAATATTATAAATTATTATTTTCTTCACTATGCCTCACATGAATATAAACACACATTCTTACACATTTTAGATTTCCCATTTTAAAACTTGCAATAGGCTAAAAGTTGACATAAGTTCCCACTATTGGCTAAGATGAAGCTGTCTCACACCCCAGTAGTCTGCATTGATGTCCTTTTTAGCAGAAGTTTCCAAGCACAGAAACCTAAGGGTTTGCCATGCTTAGCACCATTTTTTTAATGAATATTTTTTTTCTTTATTGCAAGCATACTCTTAAAACTCATGAAGCTTTAATTCTGCAAAACAGAATAGTTTTAATATTACAAATTCATAAATATAAGAATATCTTCTAAAGTGAGTTCCACTTAAAATACTCAAAATGATCCACAAAATGTTCTAGGAATCTCCAGGATCCACATCTTTGGGTTGGCAGTACCTCAGCCACAAGAGCACAGAAAGAGAGACCTGCCACAGCCTATTGTCCTCCAGAAACAGCATATACAAGTGCACAGAAGGAAAAGCTAGTATACAAGCCTGTCCAAAATGACTGGTCAGAGATCCAAACTTCCAAATTTGTGTTGGAATTGACAGAAGGAAAAAGGAAAATAATGTACAGGAAGAGAAAGACAAGCACAATTTGCAGGGCCTAGACATAGGCTGTGGTGCTGACATCTCTGAATCCTTGGGCCTTGATCAGCGTGCTCTCCCGATGTCTCCACAGAGAGATGAAGATGAAGAAAGTGACCAGGGTCGCAGTGAAGGGAATGAGTATGAACATTAAGTTGGAAACTAAAAAAATTTGGAAAATTGTAGATGATTCTTTACATTAGAAGTGTTTCTTTTAGCTCTAGCAATCCAAATATCAACATGTGTGTTCAAAATTATAATGTTTAAAAACAAAAGGTCCAGAGACATAAGCAAAGTCACGAAAACCATTTCTTTAACTTTCCACTTAAGGCAAAGAAAATGAGAGTTTGAAAAATTGGCTATCTTGAGAAAAGAAAAGATACTGTGGCGTGTGGCAAGCCAGATGTTGATATGAGTGGTCACCATCCAGGTGATGTAAATAACTCTCAGAACTTTTTCAATCATCAATAAATCTGGGTAGAGCACTGACACAAACCAATTTAGAAATACCAACCAGAGTAAACCAATCCTGGAGATGGCTAGAGCAGTGAGGATTAGACTCAATGTAGAGATCTTCCTTCTCTTGAACTGCATGCAGTTCACCAGAGCTATGAATCCATTTCCTAAATTTCCCATTACAAATTCTACCATAAAAAAGTTGCAAATATTCTCTGCAGCACATCCATTATCTGTAAGATAATGCCCCAAATCAGTTATTTTAATAAATTCATCTATAAAACAGTGTTTGGGGACTGGATATATGGCTCAGTGGCCTCAGGAATTGTCTGTAACGTATGAAGTCTGGGGTTTGATCCAAGGCCACAAAAACTGGGCGCAGAGGCTCATGCCTCTATTTAAAGAAGTTGGAAGGAGGTAACAGATAAGCCATAATTTTAATGTCATCCTCAAGTATAAACAAATTCAAGGCCACCCTGGGATCCATGAGACACTCCCTCAAAAAAAAAAAAAAAAAAACTATGTTTATCTGATTCATGAAGACTCCATAATTTATTTATGTGAAAAACTCACAAAGATGATTTAAAGCTGGTAAACATGATTATTTGCTAATGATTTCCTTGTTAGCATTCTCCATGAAATTTAAGTACTTTTTCTCATAGCCAAACTATACTTCATCCAAGTACAGTATGTGCTCTACAAAATTTTCTGAGTGAACTGAGGGTGGATGGGGATGAGAATATGAGTGATCAGCTTTGGGGTGTGTGTGAAGGGGTAGAGTGCTGAGAAAAACGGCTGGGTAGTCATTTTGGTGTCAAAGCATGAATTCAATTAGTCTTAATAAATACCAGGAATCAGATATTGGAGTAATAACCTGAAAGATCAAAGAGGCAGAGGAGCAGCCACCAGTAACTTCTTATTCTCCAGATCCTCTAACCAAAAGGGCCAAGATCCTGTCTCTGCCCCACCTTGTCAATTCTTCTCTCCACCTCCTGAGTGTTGGGATTATAGGCTTGAGCCTCCCAACTGCTGAGATTAAAGGTGTGAACCACCACTTCCCAGCTTCTATGGTTAACTAGTGGCTAGCTCTGCCCTCTGATCTCCAGGCAAGCTTTATTTGTCAGAACACAACAAAATATCACACATTTCCCCCTCTTGTATAAATAAACAGTTAAGTGTTTAACTAACATAGAAAAATTATACACAATAAGTACAATAGCTATACACAAATATATAAAGGCAATAATTACATTAACAATGTCTTATCCTTTAGCATGTGACAAATTCAAAGAAAATATTACATTATCAATCCTATCTTGGTGAGTACAAAGTACTATACCTAGTTTACTTGCTATCCTAACTTGCATTACCAACCAAAACTTTCTTTTTGTCTCTCAACATTATATACTTTATACCTATTTTGTGAGTTTATTTTCTGAGTCTGGTAACAAGGAAAACTATAACTATCTAGTCTTCAAATCCATCAGAGACTTAAGAATGATATACTATTACCTGAGTAAACAGGAAGTACAGAGCAAACAAACCACTTCCAAAATTAAGAAATGACAGAAACAGCTGGCTGTCTAGACAGTCACCCCAAATTTCTCAGCAAAGTTGGGGTATCCATCTTCAGCCTAGAATATCTGATGGACTTTTTAGTGAAGCAGGATTTTTGAAGGACTGTGCCTGCCTTGTCTTGGCAGTCACTTTTTTTATGTCTTGCTTGTTCAATTTGGACAGCATACTGTCAGCACCTAAGGCAAGGACACTTTCTTACCAAGTAGATAACTTTTACCATAAAGAAAGTAAATTCCACATGGAGATTTTTCCATGCCCATCATTTTCTCTGAAGTAGATTGGGGCTGCCAGGGGCAGACATGTCTCATTGTCATAAAAATCAAAGAACTACTTGGGAGGCAGAGGCAGGTGGATCTCTGTGAGTTCGAGGCCAGCCTGGTCTACAAATGAGTTCCCGGACAGCCTCCAAAGCTACAGAGAAACCCTGTCTCAAAAAAAAAAGAACTTTATTTTAATAAAACTTTTTAAATGTCCTATTCTGTAGATCTTTGAAGTGTTTGAAGACCACTTGCAAATCTAAATTATATCTCTGACCTTGAAAACATACCTAACCTAACTACAAGTTTGATTGTGATAAATAACTAATTACTAAGCTGAATTTCCTTATTATACTAAATAGTTTTAATAATAACTTTCAAGGGCTAGAAATTTACATTACCTTGTTAGATGAGCTGTATTGATAAAAGATCTTGAACAAGAATAGAAATGTATATATACTATGTTCTTACAAACAATAACCTTAAATTTGTATCAGTATACAAAAATCCATATCAAGGTAAAATATTTAAAACTAGTAATTGCTTTTTTGGATTAAAAATAGATTCAAAAATTTACCTTTTTGTCCTATCATTTTTATAACATATATACAGTATAACAAAAAATAACCTCAAATTTGTATCAATATAAAAAATTCCAAGCCAATGTAAAGTATTTAAGGCTAGTAGTTGCTTTTTTTATTTAAAAGTAGATTCAGTAAACTATCATTTTATTCTATTTCTATATCTCCCCTTTTTTCTTTTTAAAACAAGTTCTTTGAGTCTAATCTCCTTTGTTCAGCTTTTTTCCTGACCACTACCAGTAACAACTTGTAACCAAGCTTACTGAATGATGACAAATATCCATAACCCACAGAATGACCAATAACCACACACCCTACCTCTTGGAAATATGGGTGTCACATTCTTAAAATTACTTCCTGCTGTCTGTAGGTGATAGAATCTTTAGAGGACTCTGAAAAAAAAAACTGGAATAATTGTCAAGTCCTGGGAGACTATGCTGTATCATTTGTTATCCAGTCTCTGTGTAATGGAAAAGTTTAGGACTTTTCTCAAGTCCTGGCTAGAGTAGACTGTTAGGCTGGACCATCTATCTAAGCTACCCACTTTGAAATTGTCCTGAACAGTTTGTATATTACAAAGTCAATCTTTATGTGGTGTTTGTCAGCTTAATGCCTTTGCCATAGTCCAGATGGAATTGTCGTTGTGGGGCCCCATCCTCCTTTTGGAGACTTCAAAAGTCAATGTTGGCATGGACATGGTTCACTGCAGAAAACTTAAACATTTTAAATGTCATGTGCAGCAGATCTTGGAGAAGTTAAAAAAGGACCATAATTTATTATACACATCAATAGTACAAAAACTTAATTCCTAGTTAGTGATAGAGATTCAAACCTAAAATCATGTATAGGAAGGTAGATGAGATTTTTTCTGGAATTAGTCAGTACCCTATATGACCATTAATATCATGACAGAAAGTTATATATATATTTTGATATAATATTTATACCTTAAGAAAAGTTTTTAAAAGTCCAAATAAAACCAAAGGACCATGAGATTAGTAGCAATAGAATATTCCCTTAATTTCAGTCCTATATCATGTAGCTCTTCTGCCATAGGATGGAGATTTTTGGACTTTATTTTCAACAAGCATGCTTGGATTTAGGGAAGGAGAGAGCCACATGCTAACTCCAAAGCCAGATTTAATTTTTAATTGAACTGGGAGTACAAAAACACCATTTGTGTTATGTGTCTGTAGAGCATTGCAGAAACAAACATTTGGGAAGACTTCTGAAATTGTATCCTGTGGAAATGTGATATACCAATAAGCCAATTTACTCCTTTTCTTAGGGCATTTCCTCCAGATGATTCATCATTTTTCTTCAGCTCTCTCATTTTTCCAGTGGTCTTCAGATTCCTTAGCTGGATACTTTCATTCTGAAGATAGGGATAAAATGTCCTCAAACTGCCTCCACATAGAATTCTTTATTATCTAGAACACATGACAGTTTGTTTTCTCAATGCCTTATACACTTGGGGTATTCTGTCCTTTCAGCCAAATGCCTCAGTATCAAAAGAGAAGTCTGCTTTAATTTAGAGTTTCCTAGAATCAAGATTAATGAGTGAGTTGAAGGATACATGAGTCCAGTTATCATACAAATAATGTGAACCAGTTCACTGTGATGTTTCTCAGCAATCCACGCTATAAGAAGGGACAGAAAGTAAGTAGCATAGAACAGGAGGAAGGAGACTATAATTTTCATGGCATTCCTGTGGGCTTTTGTACTAGGGTCTCTGGGTCCTCTGGAACTGAGCTGCATCTTCTGGAGATGTTTCCACAAAGAAAATATTAGCAGGAGAAAGGATACCAAGGCCAATGAAAATGGTATTACAGAAAACATAATCATATTGAATAAGGCCAGTTCTGAAAACAGAGCAAATCCCAAGGAATTCACAGTTGTATTTACTCCATATTGATGGAAGCTCTCTTCAAGAGTGATGTCAGCTTTCATCAGATTTATAAGCAAGAAGGCCAAGCTTCCCAGCAGG
The DNA here is from genome assembly GCF_903995425.1 of Onychomys torridus. Lineage (NCBI taxonomy): Eukaryota > Metazoa > Chordata > Mammalia > Rodentia > Cricetidae > Onychomys > Onychomys torridus. The sequence goes on from NW_023413244.1 coordinate 380,275, forward strand.
ACCCCCACAATTAGTTGTTTAAGTCTCCATTTCAAATAGAGAAAGATCTGCCAGGAGAAGTTAGCTATCCTGAGAAAATAACAGATGCTGAGGGCTGTGGGAAGCCAGAGACAGAAGTGGCTAGAAAGCACCCAGCTACAATAAAGAATTTGTAATTCTATTCCAATCATAAATAAAGATGGATCACATATAGTGTTAAACCAAATATATATTTCCCAGATAAGAGTAATTCTTGAAATCGCCAATGTAAGAAGTATTTTATCCATTAAGGAAAGCTTTTGTTTAGTGACACAGACCAAGAAGTATGTCAGCACCATGAACCCATTGCTCATATTCCCAAAAATGAACTCTGCCACTATTACTATAGTGGCAAAGCTATGCAGGGCAGGTTCCATGTTCAGAGAAAGCTGGATGTGTAACAGCACTACTCACCATGTGCTAACCAAGTGCCCCATTTGTGGCCCAGTGTTCAATTATATTCTTTCTTCCCTTTGTCCTGCTCCTTCTGAAATCTCAGGCTGTACAGAAAGCTGAATGTTTCCTGTTTGGTATTTAATCTGCACATTTTTCATGCTTTTGTTTTGTTTTGTTTTGTTTTTACAGTTTTTGCTAGCATCTTAGCTAACATGTTTTTCCACACCATGGGCTGAAATTTTGAGCAGATGATTTAGAAAAGAAAGCAAATTCACATTTGCTGATATGCAAATCAAGATATATTCTTTTCCACTGTTTTGCATTTTCCCCTTCTTCTAGCTTAAGGGAATTTGGTTGTGTCTTGACTTCTAATATAAATTTAGGGTTACAGTGTTACAATATGAACCTTAATGAAGTCTCTGCTCTACAGCCTTGCCAATGAGGACTTAGGGAAAATGCAGAGACTGGTTTGTGTTCTTTCATAAGACAGCAGTTTTCCCTGGAGCTCAGGCTTCATGGTTTTAACACAGAGTGGACAATGGCAAGCAAAGAAAGAGATATTCATGTAAAGCGTCAATCTCTCTCTCTCTCTCTCTCTCTCTCTCTCAAGAGAGTCATCAAAATTCTGAAAATATATAGACTTAATACAAATGGCTAATTTGATATTCATGTCAACAAAATACTTGCAATACTATTTTATCTTGACTATAGAAAATGTATATCTTCATTGGTTTATGAGGAAAAAATTCATTTCATAAATACATGATTCATGATTTTAAAAGTTCTGTATTTTATTAGTCATGTATATTTGAACAGGTGATTTACAGAGCATTAACATAATTGAATCATCTTTGCTATCTCTCTTCCGTAGTCTTAGTCATATACATCAAGGAAGTTAAAATACAGGTGCAGGAAGGTTAGTTATTTGGCATTGGGGAGGTAGAAGAGATATTGTAAGTAACAGGGTAGGATTGGTGTTCATCAGTAAGTGGGTCTTGTTTATCAACCTCCAACCTCTTAAAGCTCAGGAAACTTCACAAAAGAGAGGTGGATGAAGAGAGATCTGTGAGATGCCAATACCTGGATATGATATGGATGTTGTATGCATCAACTCACAGCAGCTGCAGTTGCCTGCACAAGATCTCCACAAGATCAAGCTAGTCAAACCTCCAGCACAGGTGTGGTAGGGAACCTGAATTCCCATTTATATTGGAAGAGTTTTATAAGTTGATGTCCATCAAAGTAGGTAGAGTCAGCTTCCTTTGGAGACATGGGCATTAGAAGGTCTTCCATACCTTATCAGACTACAATCTATTTATTTGCATATGGTTACTACTAACTGGGTGTCGTGGATTATTAATAACAAAAATATATAAGTAAAATATGAAGTTGTGCAGCATGAATGTTACAGGTACTTATTAATAAAATCAAACCTGAGGTCAGTTATTAGGGTGAATGCTGGACGATCAGAGAGACAGAACAAGCCACAGCTTCCTTACCTCACCAATTCCTCAGCTGATCCTGTTTCCTCAGACTGGAAGCTTCTGGGTCCTCATCCAAATGAATCTCACCTGAACTGTTTCTCAAAACCCTGAATGCTTAACCAGCCAAATGCTTCTAGTTTCTGGTCTTCACGACTTATATATCTTTTTTCTTTCTGCCATCACTCCCTGGGATTAAAGGCTTGCTTTCTGGAATTAAAGGCGTGAGTCCCCATGCTTGGCTATATCCTTGAACATATGGATTTCTGCCTCTGGAATGCTAGGATTAAAGGCATGTGCTATCACTGCCTATCCTCTATGTTTAATTTGTGGCTGTTCTGTCTCTGACACCAGATAAGTTTGTTAGG